>NC_073378.1:127231941-127349441 GCF_028641065.1 Leucoraja erinaceus | reverse complement strand
AATAACGTTTAGTGCAAGGTAAAGCCAGCAAAGTCAGATCAAAGGATAGTCTGAGGAACACCAATGAGGTAGATAGTAGTTCAGCACTGCTCTCTGGTTGTGGTACCTGGGGTATTCAGTTGCCTGATAACAGTTGGGAAGAAGCTGTCCCTGAACCTGGAGGTGTGTGTTTTCACACTTCTGTACATTTTGCCTGATGGGAGAGGGGAGAAGAGGGAAAGTTCAATCAAATTGATCAGTTAGGGTTGTTGCCGCCTTCCCCCCGTCCCCCCACCCACCCACTCCCCAGTAAAACCACACTGGCCAACCCAGTTTTTCTGAGTGTAGGTTAATCCCATCCTTCCTGATTTTGTTTTTTAACTTCCCTAGCGCTTTAGTTCAACCTGGCCTCTCTCAGTTACAATTCTTAAAGAATGCCATCACATGTGCAGTCCTCCATCTATCCAGCACTTTGGCTGTGGCTGACAAAGATTAAAATCAAAATCACTGACAGAGCCCGAACTCCTGTGCCTGAAGGGATGACTTCAGGCAGTGAAGCAGCATACCTACCCCAGTCTGCACTGAAGTGGTGATGGCTGTAAACATAACATTCCTCACAGCAAATATCACCAACGAATTTTCCTGCACCACCCATATTGAAGTAATGACCAAGAAAGAACACCAACGCCTCTACCTCCTCACAAAGCTTAGGAAGTTCGGCATGTCCTCACCAACACTCACCAACTTCTACAGATGTGCCGTAGAAAGCATTGTATCGGGACACATCACAGCTTGGTTTGGGAACAGCTCCTTCCAAGACCGTAAGAAATTGCAGCGAATTGTGGGCTCAGCCCAGACCATCACACAAACCAACCTCCCTTCCATTGACTCCATTTATACCTCACGCTGCCTCGCCAAGGCCAGCAGCATAATCAAGGACTAGTCGCACCCTGGCCACTCCCTCTTCTCCCCTCTCCCATCAGGCAAAAGGTATAGAAGTGTGAAAACACACACCTCCAGATTCGGGGACAGTTTGTTCCCGGCTGTTATCAGGCAACTGAACCACCCTATCGCAACAAGAGAGCAGTCCTGAACTACTACCGACCCCATTGAAGACCCTCAAACTGTTTTTGATTGGACTTTACTAATTTTATTTTGCACTAAACTTCCCCTTATCATGTATGTATACACTGTAAATGGCTCAATTGTAATCATGTATTGTTTGTCCGCTGACTGGTTGGCACACAACAAAAGCTTTTTGCTGTACTAAACTCTTGCATCCTGTGATAATTCTATTCAGCCTTGGATAGCTATCAACATTGAAACCCGCAAGACATTTTAATAAGACTTGTTAATGGTCACCCGTTCCAGAATTTTGCAACTCTCCTTTGATTCTTCCCCTCTGTGCTTGAATATTTGATAAATTTCCAGCTGGTGCTATTTTTTAATAACATCCAATAACCTTTATTGACTGTGGATATTTTATGATTCTGATGGCCCTGTGCCACTTTTTAGGCGACTGCAGGAGACTATGCGGTCGCCACATGTTCGTGAGTGGTTGCCGGGGAGGCGCCTTCATGGTCGTGAGGAGTTCCAGCATTCTGGGAACTAGTCACGGCCTCATTATGGTCACCGTGAATTTTTCAACATGTTGAAAAATTAGCGGCGACTAGAATGAATCCGCCATGGAGAGTAGCGAGAATTCTCGAGTCGCAGGCGGGTCGCCAGGAGGCGCTAGTGGGTCGCCAGGAGGTCAAACGTTCTCGTAAGTTGGAGCCAGTGCTGACCAGTGAATTTCATTGGCTCATTGGGGGGAAAAAAAAGCTAAGCAGTAGTTTTCAGAACCAAGGATAACCGACCGGTAATGTTAAATGTTGCCGAGCTTCACAGCCACAGTTGGTGAAGGAAGCGGTGTGTGTGTGTGTGTGTGTGTGTGTGTGTGTTAGTTAGTTGTGTTAGTTAGAGTGAGTTAGTTAGTTAGTTAGTTAGTTAGTTAGTCACTGACAGTCATCGTTCCAGTTGCCGGTTTTCCAGGTCGTCAGCAACCCGCTGAAAAACCGCATAAGTGGGACAGGCCCATTAAAATCTGAAACCCATTTTAGATATTTTTTCAGAAAAAATTACGTGGGATTTGCCAGAGCAGACTTTAAAAAACCTTAGGTGGACGCAAAATGCTGGAGCAACTCAGCGGGACAGGCAGCATCTCTGAAGAGAAGGAATGGGCGACGCTTTGGGTCGAGACCTTTGCTCAGGCTGAACTCTTATTATTCTAGTTCAATTGTTTTATGAAGGCCAAAGATACATGCAAATTGTTGCATGTCAAAATGCCATACGGTGAAGTACTTGCAGTATCGAAAAGTGATTAAAATAAACTGCACATAAAAATCAGCGAAAGCCTATCTGTCATTATTTGCTTTATCATTATATTAAGAATTTATTTTAAGTTAATCCCACAAGTGCTGAATCACATAGTGGGGTCCTGCAGTAGACTAATTACTTGCATTCTTGATAAAAGTCAGATAAATCTCAGTACGTGCACTGTGGTTACCCAAGCTTGCTTTCTTCGAAGGAAAGGAGTCTGAAGAACGGCCTCGACCCGTAATGGCATCCATTCCTTTTCTCCAGAGATGCTGTCTAACTCGCTGAGTTACTCCAGCTTTTTGTGTCTATCTTCGGCTGAAGCCAGCATCTGCAGTTCCTTCCTACCCAAAGGGGGTCAGGGATTGGATTCGAGACAGCATTTTCTATTTCAGTTGACTGTGTAAAATGTCTTTGTTCTATCGAGTCAAGTTGTGATTGAGGCACTTAATGATTGACCTTAGTTGTGAATGAATGGAGTGACAACAGCAGGAAATTCCAGAAAACTGGGTGTTTTTCTTTCCTCTTTGTTCATGAGTCTGTTTCAGGCATTGACCATTCTTTGCGTGAACAACTTGTTAACATTAGAGCTTTCATGCTGATTTATTTTCATGAGTTCAATGACTGTTTCCATTTTTGGAGGATGCATTTCGGACTCATTTAAAGACTTGAAGAGGAAGATTTTTCTGCATCTGCACACAAACACACTAAATCGCCTGGAAACTTCACACTGAAGTGGGTGTACAGTTTTGCCAATTCCTTTCTGAGCACCTCTCTGGTACTTAGTTTCCTGATATAATTTTTATGTTTCGTTTATTGTCACGTGTACCGAGGTACAGTGAAAAACTTTTGTTGCATGCTAACCAGTCAGCGGAAAGACAATACATGATTACAATCGATCCATACACCCACCACCCTTTGCGTGAAAAAGGTACCCCTCAGATTCCTATTAAATCTTTTCCCCTTCACCTTGAACCTATGTCCTCTAGTCCTCGATTCCCCTTCTCTGGGCAAGAGAATCTATCTAATCTATGCGTCTCATGATTTTATATGTCAGATGAAAGTGGATTAAACTCTTAGACTTCAGCTGAATTTGCCAAGCAGTTCACACTGCCTGTCATCTTCATCCATTTTCATGAGTTATTCTTGTTCATGTTGTGCCTCGCGGCACTAGAAAGCCATGTTCAATCCTGATCTCGGGTGCTGCGTGTGCTTGCGTGTGCTTGCGTGTGCCTGCTCGTATGTGAGGATTTTGCATGTCCCTCTATGACTTTGTAGGTTTCTTTCAAATGCTCTGGCTTCCTTCCTTGTCGTGAAGCCACAGGAGTTGATTGGTTACTTGGCCAACTATGAATTGCCCCCGGTGTGAAGGTGAATGGTAGAATCTCGGGGTGGAGGTGAGATGGGATTAATGTACGACTAGTGCAAATGGGGGGGGGGGGGCCGGGCCACGGATGGACTGTCAGCATGGTCTTGGTGGGCCGAAGGGCTACATCTTTCTGTCTCCATTACAGCATTGGAGAAATTCTTTCCCCGAGATGCATTTTGAAAAATTAAAAATGACCAGATTTTTACCAAATTTGATGAAGGGTTCTTCGTTTGGTGAAAATCCAATTACATTTTCAAAAAAAAATAATAGCTTGACCGACGGGATTGTATCATTTCATTGTGTCTTTGACTGGTTGCCTTCAGTGGTGTTAAACATTTGAAGATAACCTTACTGAAGCTGATGGAACATTTCACACTACTTTCTCTGAAATAATAGTGCATGCGTGATGAGGTGCAGTTAATGCAGGCAGCACTGTCTCGTGGTGTCCTCAATCACCAGTCTGTCCTGAATTTGGTTGATGATTAGATCCCGATAGGCGGCGTGATTCTCGTCAGCAGCGGCCTCTGCAGCCCGTCTGCGTTTTTATTATTTTTTGTCTACGTTTCTATGTTTTTTTTTGTTATTTTTTTGTTGGGGTGTGTGTGTGGGGGGGTGGGGGTGGGGTGGGAGGGAGGGGATAAAATTTAAATCTCTCCCCTGCACGGGAGACCCGACCTTTTCTTTGTTGGGTCTCCGTTGTCGTTGGGGCTGCAACGAGGAGCGGCCTCCAACAGGAGAAGACCGGGGACTCTGGTGCCGACGACTCACCTCACCGTCACGGAGCTGGCCGAGTCCAGAGCGGGTGGAGCGGTGGTGGAGCGCTGCTGCTGCTGCGGCCCGACCTCCGGAGATTCGGAGGCTGCTACTGCGGGTCTGGCGGACGGCGGCACCGGGAGCCCGCGGGTCCCTGGAGGGAGACCGCTTTTCAGGGCTCCTGCAACGGCGACTTCTCCCGCCCGAGTTGCGGGGTTGAAGAGCTCCTGGAGCGGGGCCTTACATCACCGCCCCGCGCGGCATGGAATGGCCGCGGGACTCTGCGAGCGCACGCCGGGGGCTCTAACCCCAAGACCCGGTGTGCGACCTCGCACCACCCGACGTGGCTTTAATGGCCGCGGGACAATCGCCATCGCCAGCCGGGGGCTTTGACTTTGACTCTGACATCGGGGGGGGGGGGGGGGGGAAGAGTGCAGTGGAGAGATAAATTTTTTTTGGCCTTCCATCACAGCGATGTGATGGATGTTTTATGTAAATTATGTTGTGTCTTGGGTCTATTTGTTTGTAATGTATTGCTGCAGAAACGGCATTTCGTTTGGACCTCAAGGGGTCCAAATGACAATTAAATTGAATCTTGAATCTTGAATCTAGAGTCATAGAGTGATACAGTGTTGGAAACAGGCCATTCAGCCCAACTTGCCCACATGTCCTAGCTGCACTAATCCCACCTGCCTGCATTTGATCCATATCCCTCCATACTTGTCCTATCCATGTACCTGTCTAATGGTTGAGATCGTCCTAGCATCAACTATCTTTTCTGGCAGCTTGTTCCATACACCCACCACTCTTTGTCTGAAAAAGTTACCCCTCACATTCCTATTAAATACTTTCCCCTTCACCTTGAACCTTTGTCCTCTGGTCCTCGATTGCCCTACTCTGAGCAAGAGATTCTGTGCATCTACCCAATCTATTCCCCTCATAATTTTATACAACTCTAGAAGATCACCCCTCATCCTCCTGCACTCCAAGGAATGGAGACCCAGCCTACTCAACCTAGATTGTCCAGGCTAGATTTGGTATAGGAAATCTTTTTGTTTTCAGTACCCCTAAATATAACAATTGAATGTTGACAGATAATCAAATCTTAAAATCTGGTTTTGCTTTTGGACATTAGACGCAGACAAGTTTAAACTTTGCTGGAGTCCTTTTCAGAGTCAAGTGGCCTATTGAAGAAATGTGTAGGAAGGAACTGCAGATGCTGGTTTGAATCGAAGATAGACACAAAAAGCTGGAGTAACTCAGCAGGACAGGCAGCATCTCTGGAGAGATGGAATGGGTGATGTTTTTGGTCGAGACCCTTCTACAGACTCCAGCTTTTTGTGTCTGTCTTTGGCTGATTGAAGAACTGCCACGGTGCACACCAAGAAGAGGCATCTTAAACAGCAAGAGGCTATTTGCCTGTCCATGAAAGAGTGCACACTACAACCTATATTCAACAGAGTTCTACCTGTATTCCTTCCACTGGCTTCACATGTTGCAATCTTCCATCCTGGGTGGGAGATTGCAACCTTCACGTGGTCCGCTCTGTTTCGACGAATGCAATCAACCCGGCGTGCACGTTCAAATAAGATCAAATGGAACAAGTTGTCCGACAAGTTTAGGCTGTGCACGCCATAGGCAAGAAGAAGATCTCTTTATCTCCCACTTTCTGTCTATTCATCTCTAGCCTTTGTCCAACCATATACCAATCAAAAACCCTCCTCGCTTGGATCCGCCCACCTATCACTTGCCATACTTTGTCCTATCCCCCACCTCACTTCTAGCCCCCACCCCGCCCATCACGGTCTGAAAGAGGAACAAGTGCTGAAAACGTCGCTTATCAGTGTTCTCCGAGATGCTGGGTGTTTGGTGGTGGGTCCATGGAACAAGCTGCCAGAGGAGGTAGTTGAGGCTGGGACTATCCCAAAGTTTAAGAAACAGTTAGACATGGATAGGACAGGTTTGGAGGGATATGGACCAAACGCGGGCAGGTGAGACTATTGTAGCTGGGACATACATGTTAGCTGGTGTGGGAAGGTTGGGACGATGGGCCTGTTTCCACGCAATGATTCTATGACTCGATGCTGCCTAACCCGTTGAGTCACTCCAGCACTTTGTGTCTTTTAAAAAACAAAACAGCATCTGTAGTTCTTTGTGGTGTCCACGTTCGAAAGCACAGTACAAATTGATATTTCCTGAGGGACTGAGGGATGAGAATCTTTGTGGCACAGCCGTTGGAGAGGTCAGTGTTGCGCTGAAATGGTAAAAACAATATTGTTGCCGCAGGGTACGAAATGCTCTCAGTAGGGATTTTATTTGTTCAGCAGTAAATCTAGTTGGCAGTTTATGGTTTACAAAAAAAGTAAAATTATTATTTTAAGCAATGATTTGAATTGATGCTCCACTAATATCATCAAAATGAGTACTCATTTAGCTGTGTGCATCTAATTTCACACAAGGCTGTCAAAAATGGACATTAACTCAGAAGCATTATGCATTCACTATTTGAGACTGAGAACCTCTTTCATATAATTTGTGAGCGTGGATTATAAATGGTAACGCTTAATTGCCAGTTTGTTTTGTTTAGACCTTATTTTTTTCCGTTTCATATCTTGAAGCTAAATTATATTTGAGATTTGTTTTTACAGAATAAGTGCGAGACAATTGTGACCGCTCTCGGTTTGACTGAAGGGTCCTCTTAATTCACCAGAGATGACTCCATGTGGTTTAAAAACAATCTCATTGTGCCAAATGCCAGTGGAAATTTACGAATGGTTTATGAAGCAAGTGATCAGTAAGCCTTGCATCCCCTAGTTGTGCTAGTTTCATTGTCCTCCTGGTGAGCTTCATTGTCTGTATAACTGTTAACACTTAGTTCACAGCCAACAATTGACCATTGTGGGCTCCATGTTTACTTGATCATCAATACTTTTTTTGTGTAATCATCATTCATTTGTTCTATATATCTCTTTATATCGCCATTTATATCTCTCGTTTCCCTTTACCCTGATTCTCGGTCTGAAAAAGGGTCTCGACTTGTACTCGCTAGAATTTAGAAGATTGAGGGGGGGGGATCTTGTAGAAACTTTACAAAATTCTTAAGGGGTTGGACAGGCTAGATGCAGGAAGATTGTTCCCAATGTTGGGAAAGTCCAGAACAAGGGGCACAGTTTAAGGATAAGGGGGAAATCCTTTAGGACCGAGATGAGAAAACCATTTTTCACACAGTGGTGAATCTCTGGAATTCTCTGCCACAGAAGGTAGTTGAGGCCAGTTCATTGGCTATATTTAAGAGGGAGTAAATGTGGCCCTTGTGGTTAAAGGGATCAGGGGGTATGGAGAGAAGGCTGGTACAAAATACTGAGTTGGATGATCAGCCATGATCATATTGAATGGCGGTGCAGGCTCGAAGGGCCGAATGGCCTACTCCTGCACCTATTTTCTATGTTTCTATGTTTCGACCCGAAATGTCACTTTTGTCTGGAGATGCTGCCTGTCCCGCTGATTTACTCTCGCTTTTTGTGTCTATCTTCGGTATAAGCCAGCATCTGCAGTTCCTTCCTACACATCAGTTTATCTTTCTATCTGGCTGATGGACCAGCTTGTTCTGCCAGGACAAATAAGGGAACTGACATTTCTGCACAGACATTGATAAATGTGGTTGAAGCTGGATCTTACCATGGAAAACCAAGCATTACTCAGATGTCAGCGTCATTATTAAACTTGCAATAGGAGTCCCTCTGGCGCCTTGGGATCAGTGCTCTGCATACAGAGTCGGCTGCTAGTGTCTGTGACAGCAGGCGTCTCGGTTGCAGCACATGCCTCAGAAAAATATGTGCATCTCTTCCACCTATATACCTGACAGACAGATTTGTGCTGGTTCGTGCAAAATGTCTGTTTTTGAGGTTATTCTACCAAAATGTAAAATAGATGATTTAAATGTACTTGCCAATAAAGAGGATACCTTTAGTCTTAGTTTTTCAGTTTCAGGGATACAGCGTGGAAAAGGGCCCTTCAGCCCACCGAGTCTGCACAGACCAGCGATCCCCGCACATTAACACTACCCTGCACACATTTGAGACAATTTACACTTGCACCAAGACAATTTCCCTACATGCCTGTACGTCTTTGGAGTGTGGGAGGAAACCGAGGATTTCGGAGAAAACCCATGCGGTCACGGGGAGAAACGTACAGACTACTTTCAGGCAGCACCCGTGGTCGGGATCGAACCTGGGTCTCCGGTGCTGCAAGCGCTATCAGGCCGCAACATTACCGCTGCGCCACCATGTTGCCCTACTTGTTGGCAGCCTGTCTGCTACGATTTCCCTGTTGTTTCCAGCAATGCCGATAGTTGATGGAAAAACCTCCTAGGAATGAGAGAAGGGGTGTGTGAATTATCTGAAATGCATCATCTTCTGTATTAAAAACCACAAAAGATCCTCTTAAATCATTCAATGTGAATACTCCAAACATTGTTTCCCATGTTAAGATGGCAGTCTCATGTGTCCACCCTTGTTAATTATGGCTGGGGACTATAATTTTTAGTTTAGTAATGCATTAAGGCATTGTATGTAAACTTAATGGTGCTGTGATTTGAGAAATGTTGTTGAATGTGGAATAAATGAGTCACTGTGTGCTCTTCAAGTACGTGGCATTTTAGTGCAAAGAGTCAGAATTTCTCAATGCTTTTATAGAATGTGTTATTTGCATTAATATTAAAATAATTATTAATTAAAAAATGCTGGAGCAATTCAGTGGGTCAAGCAGCATCTCTGAAGAGCGTGGATTGGTGATGTTTTGGGTCGGGACCCTTCTTCAGACTGATAGTGGTAGTGTGAGGGGGGGAGGGGTTAAAAGGCAGAAGAGGGGGAGGGGCAGAACAAAGCCTGTCAGCTAACAGGTGCAGGGGAATTTTGATTAGCGAATGGTTGGACAAAGGGCATAAAAGGAGAGAAGGTGTGAGACCAAAGGATTCAACGTCACCTGCAGACTGGAGAAATGGCACCTCCTCGTATTGTACTTGGGTAGCTGACAACCCAATGGTCTTCTTCTTCATGTGTTTGAGTCTGCAGACGTCCACAGCTGGGTGATGCCATCTGGTTCGACATCCGTAGGCGCTCGCCCTAAGAAGGGCGCATGCTCCGGGTTGGCGCCAAGCTGTGGCGTTGCTGCTGTCTCTGTTTGTTGTCGTTTGCCTGACTGAGGTCAGTTGACAGGGCTCACCACGGGGAGGTCAACAACATGAGCCCCAACCCATATAACCATATAACCGTATAACAATTACAGCACGGAAACAGGCCATCTCGACCCTTCTAGTCCGTGCCGAACACGTATTCTCCCCTAGTCCCATATACCTGCGCTCAGACCATAACCCTCCATTCCTTTCTCGTCCATATAACTATCCAATTTATTTTTAAATGATAAAAACGAACCTGCCTCCACCACCTTCACTGGAAGCTCATTCCACACCGCTACCACTCTCTGAGTAAAGAAGTTCCCCCTCATGTTACCCCTAAACTTCTGTCCCTTAATTCTCAAGTCATGTCCCCTTGTTTGCATCTTCCCTCCTCTCAGTGGGAAAAGCTTATCCACGTCAACTCTGTAACCGTCAACCCAATGGTATGAACATTGAATTCTCCAAACCCAGCAACGATGATAGAGCAGGAGGAATCACAAGAGATTTTGCAGTGGGCTCAAGGCAGTATATCTGGATAGAAGGAATGGGTGACATTTTGGGTCAAGACCTTTCTTCGAAGACTTTGTTAGCGAGACGAACGACACCTCGTATTCAGTCCGTTTGCAACCATCTGGAATGAATATTACATTTTTCCACTTTGGATAATCTGCTCTCTCACATTATTTCCCGCTATCATGTTTATCTACATCTCTCACATTTTGAAGTGCTGGAGCAGCTCAGCAGATCAGGAAGCATCTCTGAGGATAAAAGGATAAGTGACGTTTTGGGTCGGGACTCTTTACAGACTGAAATAGTGAACCATCCTACCCCAACCAGAGAGCAGCCCTGAACTACTAACTACCTTATTGGTGACCCTTGGACTATCTTTGAACAGACTTTACTGGCTTTATCTTAGTTTAGAGATTCAACGTGGAAACAGGCCCTTCGGCCCACTGAGTCTGCACTGACTGGTGATAGCCCGCACATTAACACTGCCAACGCACACTAGGGACAATTTTTTTTTAAAAAATATTTTTATTTATTTGAAATACAGTAAATTACAATAGTACAAGCCAGATATATCTTATTACATGTATTGTACCCCTTCATTTTTTTTAGCTTTAAGGAAAGATATAGATAAAGAAATTAGAGAAAGTGAGAAAGAGAGAAAGTTATGTTGGTGTAAAAGAGTGATTATTGTACAGGTGCACAACCTTTTATCCGGTGTTCCAGAAACCGAAAAGCTCCGAAAACCGGCCATTTTTTCCAGATGTCGTCTGCGCACCAAAGCTCGCGTTTGGCGCCAAACCTGACCCAAAACGACCCACGGTCAACCCAGGTCTGTACTACTGTAGCGGCTGCCTCCTCCCTGGAGACCGGGAGACGCTTAAACATCTGTAAATCATTGCTTAAATGTTAGTCAGTTAGTTCGGAGGGCTTTTATGTGAAGGGGGGTGAAGGGGTAAACTTTAATTCTTAGTCCCCTACCTGGTCGGAGAGGCGGGGAGCGGTCAATGCCTTACCGGGTCGCCGTGCAGTAAGCTCCGCAGCGCTGTGGCCGGTGGGGCAGCGGGCGGCGCCGGTTATAGCTCCGACCCCGGCAACTCTACCCCTGGCTGCGAGGCGCTCCAAATCCAGCGCGGCCCGCGGCCGGACGCCCCAGCTCCGCGAATGTCGGGAGTCGGCGACATCGCAGCGCTGGGATACCAGCGGGGAGCGAGCAATGCCTTACCGGGTCGCCGTGCGGCAAGCTCCGGAGCGCTGTGGCCGCCGACACACAACATCGCGGAGCGTCGCTGGATTTGGAGCCGCGCAGCCAGGGGTAGAGTTGCCGGGGTCGGAGCTACAACCGGCGCCGCCCGCGGCCGGACGGAGCCCCCAGCTCCGCGGCTCCAAATCCAGCGATGCTCCGCGAATGTTGGAAGAAGGCGGCCACAGCGTTCCGGAGCTTGCCGCACGGCGACCCGGTAAGGCATTGCCCGCTCCCCGCTGGTATCCCAGCGCTGCGATGTCGCCGACTCCCGACATTCTCGGAGCTGGGACGTCCGGCCACGGGCCGCGCTGGATTTGGAGCGCCTCGCAGCCAGGGGTAGAGTTGCCGGGGTCGGAGCTACAACCGGCGCCGCCCGCGGCCGGACGGAGCCCCCAGCTCCGCGAGGTTGGGAGTCGCCGACCAGGTAGGTAGGGGACTAAGAATTAAAGTTTCCCCCTTCACCCCTACACCACCACCACCACATAAAATCCCTCCAAACTAACTGACTAACATTTATGCAATGATTCTCCCGGTCTCCGGGGAGGAGGCAGCTGCTCCAGACTTTTCAAGCCGCCCGCGCTACCTACCTAATCTACGCTAAAAATCTTCCATTCTGAAATCCGAAAATGTCCGAAATCCGACAAGTGTCTGGTCCCAAGGCTTTCGGATAAAAGGTTGTGCACCTGTAGTAAGTCGATAAATGCAGACCATGTCCTTTGGCAGTGGTCTGATTTGCCTGCAAGGAGGAGTCTCATATCTTCCAGGTGTAATGTTTCAAACATATTTGAAATCCACATATTTAATGTTGGTATTGGAGCGTTCTTCCAGAATTTAAGTATATCTAGGGACAATTTATACCAAGCCAATTTACTTGCATACCTGTACGTCTTTGGAGTGGGGGAGGAAACTGAAGATCTCGGAGAAATCCCACGCGGGGAGAATGTATAAACTCCGTACATACTGCACCCATAGTCAGGATCGAAACCGGGTCTCAGGCGTTGCAAGCGCTGTAAGGCAGCAACTTCACCGCTGAATGCTATTGTACTGAACATTCTTGCTCTAAATGTTATTCCCTGATCATGTATCTATACATTGTGAATGGCTCGATTGTAATCATGTATTGACTTGGCACACAACAAAAGCTTTTCACTGCACCTCGGTACACGTGACAATAAGCTAAGCTGAACTGAACTATCCTTTCTCTCCAAAGATGTTGCCTGACCCACTGAGTTACTCCAGCACTTTGTTTCTACCTTAATGATGAAGCTCTCCACTTGCCCTCTGTCCTGAATACAACTCATTTCTTCAGTTCTTTATTGATTTCTATAAAAAATAAATAAGATTAAGGTCTGCATTACGACCTCATGTTAAATTCATTTCGTAAGGTCATAAGTGATAGGAGCAGAATCAGGCCATTCGGCCCATCTAGTCTACTCCGCGATTCAATCATGGCTGATCTATCTCCCATTCTCCTGCCTTCTCCCCATAACCCCTGACACCCGTACGAATCAAGAAATTATCCATCTCTGCCTCAAATATTTTGCAGCGTTGAACCCAGAAGAGAAACATCCCTGGTAATGCTCTTTACCAACATATTCAGCGCGCGCACACAATCACTCCTCAACTAAATGAGGTGATGGCAATCACTAAAGAGGTGAATCATAATGACTTGCTGTGTACCGAATTTATAATTGTCGAAGAAAGTTAACCGGAGGGTTGTTTTATAGTTTTTGAGTTTCTGGATTCTCATGGTGTGGTTTCCCTGCGATGTGCAAGGGAGCCCCGCTGTGCTGGCAGGTCGCCAGTCTGCTTCCAGGCATCTTGTCAGCAACACTTGTGTCACAGATTGCTTGGAAATGCACATTCGCCCAGGGTGACATGCCCTTTGGTCTTCTCACCCTCCCTGTGGAGATGAATCTGTCTTGCCCTTGACAGTACAGCTTGCAAAGGCAGTTCTGCTGCATGGGGCGTTGAGACTGTGAACTGCTTTATACATAAAGCATCACAGGTTTATTGCACTGCCGCGTAACCTTGCCTGCAAATGTGTTACCTTTATCTTGCTTCCGATGATAAACTTGACTTTTAGTTGAGAGATACGGCGCGGAAACACACCTTTCGGCCCACCAAGTCCGTGCCGACCAGCGACCCCTGCGCATTAACTCTATCCCACACACCATATAACCATATAACAATTACAGCACGGAAACAGGCCATGTCGTCCCAACAAGTCCGTGCCGAATACTTATTTTCCCCTAGTCCCATCTACCTGCACTCAGACCATAACCCTCCATTCCTTTCCCATCCATATACCTATCCAATTTATTTTTAAATTATAAAATCGAACTTGCCTCCACCACTTCCACTGGAAGCTCATTCCACACAGCTACCACTATCTTGAGTAAAGAAGTTCCCCCTCATGTTACCCCTAAACTTCTGTCCCTTCATTCTCAAGTCATGTCCTCTTGTTTGAATCTTCCCTACTCTCAATGGGAAAAGCTTATCCACGTCAACTCTGTCTATCCCTCTCATCATTTTAAAGACCTCTATCAAGTCCCCCCTTAACCTTCTGCGCTCCAAAGAATAAAGCCCTAACTTATTCAACCTTTCTCTGTAACTTAATTGCTGAAACCCAGGCAACATTCTAGTAAATCTCCTCTGTACTCTCTCTATTTTGTTGACGTCCTTCCTATAATTAGGCGACCAAAATTGTACACCATACTCCAGATTTGGTCTCACCAATGCCTTGTACAATTTTAACATTACATCCCAACTTCTATACTCAATGCTCTGATTTATAAAGGCCAGCACACCAAAAGCTTTCTTAACCACCCTATCTACATTATACACACTAGGGATAATTTTTTTACTTTTTTACACCAGGCCAATTAACCTACAAACCTGCACGTCTTTGGAGTGTGGGAGGAAACCCACGCAAGTCACGGGGAGAACACACAAACTCCATACAGACAGCACCCGTGGTCAGGATCGAACCCGGGTCTCTGGCGCTGTAAAGCAGTAGCTCTACCACTACGCCACTGTGCCGGTTCCCCTCTTTCATCATAGATGAGGCCCTCCCTGAGGTCTCCTCGATATCCCGCAGCTCTGCCCTTGGTCTCCCTCCCCCGAGTCGCAGCAGAGACGGAGCTCCTCTAGTCCTTACCTTTCACCCCATCAGCCGTCGCATACAACACATAATCCTCTGACATTTTCACCACCTGCAATGGGATCCCACCACTCGTCACATCTTCCCATCTCCATCCCTTTCCGCCTTCCGCAACTCCCTGGTTAACTCATCCCTTCCCATCCAAACCGCCCCCTCCCCAGGTACCTTCCCCTGCAACCACAGAAGATGCAGCACCTGTCTCCACACCTCCTCCCTCGACTCTGTCCAGGGACCCCGACAGCCCCTTCAGGTTAGGCAGAGGTTCCTCCTCCAACCACATCTACTGTATCCGTTGTTCAAGATGTGGACTCTTATACATCGGCGAGACCAAAACGTAGACTGGGCGATCGTTTCTCTGAACACCTTCGCTCAGTCCATTCGCTGGACGTATGTGATCTCCCAGTTGCCAAACACTTTAACTCTCCTTCCCATTCCCACACTGACCTTTCTGTCCTTCATCTCCTCCATTGTCACAGTGAGGCTAAACGCAAATGGGAGGAAGAGAATTTCATCTTACTGCCCAGTGGTATGAGTATTGATTTCTCTAACTTCAATTAACCCCAGCATTCCCTCTCTCTCCATCCCACCCCCACCCAAGTCGCACCAGCTTTTCGTTTTCACCCAACAAACAGCTACCAATGGCCTGTTCTCTTTGTCACCGTTACTTTTTTTGCACATCTTTCATTCATTGTTATTTATCCCTCCATCATCATCGTCTGTATCTCTCGTTTTCCTTTCCTGTGACTTTCAGTCTGAAGAAGGGTCTCGACATGAAACGTCGCCCATTCCTTCCCTCCAGAGATGCCGCCTGTCCCGCTGAGTTACTCCAGCTTTTTGTGTCTATCTTCGGTTTAAACCAGCATCTGCAGTTCCTTCCTACAACTCCACCACTGTGCCGCCCAAAATGATTCAACAGTCTTCACAGGAAAGCTGATACTTGAGCTCCTTGCCAATGGTTCCTCATGATTATCTCAATTGATAGTCTAGCAACACACACATTGAATAAAATGTCAGTAAAGGCCACCATTTCCCATTAACGATTGTGTGTGTGTGTGTGTGGGGGGGATTAAACAAAACTGAATATGCAAGCACATCTGAGTCATCCAAATTTGCTAAGCACCCTTCCTTCACATGGGACAGATGCAGTGTTATCCTGTCTACATCCCCTGCTGCTCTGAGAGGAAGTGGAGACCAGCTGGCTTAGAAATGCTTCACAGCAAGTGAGAAGAATGTTTTATTGAAAAGTACATATCTATTAATTTCCCACCTCTCAGCTGTGCCCAAGCAAAACCATCCAACTTTTGAGAGCATCCACTTGGACAATCGCCTTCTCAGTGCCATCTTATTTTCTTTCTTTCCTCACTATTGCCACATATATGATTCCCCATTCCGACCCTCACCTTTCATTGACCCTCAGTTTCCTTATCAACGTGTGATTAGATTAGCTGCACAAGATCACAGAAATATTTATTAATTTAACAGGACTCAACGCTGTAGAAATGATAAACAATGCTATGGGATCTCTGGGGGCGAGCAATAAATGTTGATGGCTGTTTGGGTGGCACAGTGGCGCAGTGGTGGAGATGCCTTCTCACAGCGCCAGAGACCCAGGTTCAATCCTGACTATGGGTGCTGTTTGTGCGGAGTTTGTTGGTTCTCCCCGTGACCATGTGGGTTTTCTCTGGGTGCTCTGGTTACCTCCCACGTTTGCAGGTTCATTGTCTTCTGCAAATTGCCCCAGTGTGTGGGATAATGCTAGTGTATGGGGATTGCTGGTCGGCATGCACTCAGTGGGCCGAAGGGCCTGTTTCTGCACTGCATCTCTTAAGTAAAATCTAAAGCAGTGGTTCCCAACCTTTTTTTGGCCATGCCCCACCTAATCACCTCTAAAATCCTGATGCCACCCCCCCCCCCCATGTGGTGATATATAATTCTTATCATTTAAAAAGTGAACTCCGTTTCAGCTGAAGAAGCGACGTGCGACGTGCATGAAGAGCGATGGAGCGGTGATAATGTAATAACTACACAATAAAGACCTTTTTTACCCAAAAAAAATTATTTACTCAAAATAACATCTGAAACATAAACTACATATGTTTACCTGATGGAAAATCCCAAAAAAATAAAAACCGACAATTTGGACCCAGACCTCCTCAGTCGCGCTCAATTGCCCCCCTTAAAAATCAAATTGCCCCCCTGTGGGGCGTACGCCCCACATTGGGAACCACTGGTCTAAAGTAAATAATTTGGCAGTGGGATATGTGTATATGTATTTCTCCCTAATTTTAACTTGTATGTGAAGAAGAGATTCAATGGTGGAATTTATTTTCGCCAGCTCTGATGCTCACCATGTTGTCTGTGTGCATGCTTGGATGCTGTACTGTAAGATAAGGACATCATAATCATTTATTCCTCCCCATTTTTTGAACAGATTTTCAATTACTTGACTGGTAAAGGTGCTTGTCACGCCCTATCTTCATTTCATGTTAATCTTACTATACACAGTGTAAATGGCTCGTTTGTAATCATACATTGTCTTTCTGCTGACTGGATAGCACACGACAAAAGGTTTTCACTGTACCTTGGTACAAGTGCCAATAAACTAAACTGATAAATATTGGACAGGACACTTGGAAAACGGATATCAACATACATTGTTTTTCCATTTTAAGGAGGTTCTGAAGAATGCTGCTGCTGAGAGGACTTTGCCTTGTAAATTTATGTTTAGTTGTCAAAGTTTGTGGTGATTTAGGTTTGAGAGTCAAGTCATGTCAAGAGAATTTATTGTCATGTGTCCCAGATAGGCCAATGAAATTCTTGCTTACTGCAGCACCACAGAATATAGTAAGCATAAATACAGAACAGTTCTGTGTGTCTATTTAGCATGGACCATATATATACACATAAATAAACAGATAAAGTGTAAAAGGCTGTTATAGTTCAGAGTTTATTTGATGGTGAGTTTAATAGTCTGATGGCTGTGGGGAAGTAGCTGTTCCTGAACCTGGATGTTGCAGATTTCAGGCTCCTGTACCTTCTACCTGATGGCACCGGAGAGATGAGTGTGTGGCCAGGATGGTGTGGGTCCTTGATGATACTGCCAGCCTTTTTGAGGCAGCGACTGCGATAGTTCCCTTCAGTGGTGGGGAGGTCAGAGCGATGATGGACTGGGCAGTGGTTACTACTTTTTGTAGACTTTTCCGCTCCTGGACACTCAAGTTGTCGAACCAAGCCACGATGCAGCCAGTCAGCATGCTCTCTACTGTGCACCGAATGCCCCATGTCCCACTTAGGAAACCTGAACGGAAACCTCTGGAGACTTTGCGCCCCACCCAAGGTTTCCGTGCGGTTCCAGGAGGTTGCAGGTGGTTGCCGGAGGTTGCAGGTAGTGGAAGCAGGTAGGGAGACTGACAAAAACCTCCGGGAACCGCACGGAAACCTAGGGTGGGGCACAAAGTCTCCAGAGGTTTCCGTTCAGGTTTCGCAAGTGAGACAGGGGCATAAGAGTCCATTGTTCAAATGTGAGCCCAGCTGGTTGCTATCAGTTCATCATTAAAGAGAGAACATGGATTCATCACTTAACTGTGCCACCTATGTGTAGTACAACTTAGCAACAACATTCTGAAATATAAAGCACAGAAGTTGTTGTGTTTGCAGGAGTTTGTTAAACAATTGAGGGCAACGGATGCTGAATTTTGAATGTCAAATGAATCTCATTGTAACATTCCCCCTGTTCAAAGATGGTGCAACTCATCAGAATCATTCACAGCTAAATACGCTGAATACACTAAAAAGGATTAATGATAATTTGAAAAAATAATCTATTTATGAAGTTCAAGAGATAAATGTACATGCATTTTGCATGAATACACACAAGATGGTGATTGGATTTAATCCTCAGAATGTGTTATGCTGTTCCTGGATCAACATTTTTAATTGTGTTCACAGATAATTAGGTTGTTTATAATGTATTGCCATTCCTGTCGTCTTCTGCTCCTGTGCATAGCTGGAGAACTCCAGATACAAACAGATCAACAAACATGGATGTGCAGGAAGTAACTGCGGATGCTGGTTTACACCAAAGATAGACGCAAAATGCTGGAGTTACTCAGCGGGACAGGCAGCATCTCTGGATAGAAGGAATGGGTCGGGATCCTTCTCCAGATGAATGTGTTTGAATGTGCAAAGTAATCCTTTTATCTTGATGATATTTGGTGTGTTGCGGCTTTACCTCTTAAATATAAGGGGCTATCCAGAGACAGTTTATGTGACAAACATAGTACAGGTGCACAACCTTTTATCCGAAATTCCGGAAACCGAAAAGCTCCGAAACCCGGACATTTTTTTCCAGGACTTTAATTCTCCAGAGAACTTTAATACTTGTTCACTGGCTCCGCGGCGCTCCAAATCCAGTGCCGCCCGCAGCCCCAGCTCCGCGATGTTGGGAGTCTGCGGCCACAGCGTTCCGGAGCTTACGGCACAGCGACCCGGAAAGGCATTGCCCGCTCCCCGCCTCTCCGTCCAGGTAGGGAACTAAGAATTAAAGTTTCCCTCCCCCCCTCCGCCCCTCCCTTCACCACATAAAACCCCTCCAAACTAACTGACTAACATTTAAGCAATGATTTACAATGATTCCCCAGTCTCCGGGGAGGAGGCAGCCACTCCAGACTTTCCAAGCCGCCCGCGCTACCTATCTAATCTACGCTAAAAATCTTCCATTCCGACATCCGAAAAATTCCGAAATCCGAGACGTGTCTGGTCCCAAGGCTTTCGGATAAAAGGTTGTGCACCTGTACATTTAAGGGCCTGTCCCACTTTCACAACCTAATTCACGACCTCTGCCGAGTTTGCCCTTGACGCATACTCGCAGCATGGTCGTCATGAGGTCGTAGGAGGTCCTAGGTAGGTCATAGCAGGCTGTGATGCTAGTCGTAGGTACATCAAGTAGGATTGGCCGTTTTTCTAGCACGATGAAAAATGTCCACGAGTTAAAAAAAGTTGTGAATTAGGTTGTGAAAGTGGGGCAGGCCCTTTTCATGTTTTAGAACAATATTCTTGGAGATATTGCCTAATTTCCCTGAGAGCTCCCTCTGGTGGATACATGACACTTGTTAATGGACTGTCACAAGTCCAAGTTATAACATATGTGTAGCGAGGACCATGCAGATGCTGGTTTAAACGGAAGATAGACACAAAATGCTGGAGTAACTCAGCGGGACAGGCAGCATCTCTGGAGAGAAGGAATGGGTGATGTTTCGGGTAGAGACCCTAACTTAGCCATGTCCTACAGCCACTCCATTTTCTGTCTTTGTGCAGTTTGTACTAATTATACACGGCCTGCTTCATTGAACCAAAAGATACAAGATACAAGATAGATTTATTCATCACATGTGCCAGATGGCACAGTGAAATGAAATTCCCATACAGCCATACAATAAAAAAAAAGGGACACAACACACTATAGGGTTTGACATAAAACATCCCCACACAGCAGAATCAAAGTTTGAGAAGGCACCAAAGTCAGTCTCTTCCTCCATTGTTCCCCGTGGTTAGGGCCTCCCCGTGCCCTCCGCAGTTGCCGCTACGGGCGACCCGATGTTCAGGACCGCTCGCCGGGGTGTTGTAAGTCCGACGTCGGGGCTGCGGGACGTCCTCAGCGACGTGGACACCAGAGTCAGCCCCCTCCTACCAGAGTCGGCGGCTTACAAAGTCCGCAGGCCGCGCCGGGTGGAGACTGCTGCTGTAGGCCCTCTGCAAGGCGCCCCAGGACTCCACGATGTTGTTCAGCGCCGCCCGCGTTGGAAGCTCTCCGCACCAGAGCTCCACGATGTTGGAGCAACGGCTCAACGCTTCAGGAAACCTGTTGACATTTATATTGACAGCCGTTTGATGCTGAAAAAACAATGCTGTCAAATTATTTTTAAGCAATTCTCCTGATTGAGATGGCTGAACAAAGTCCGCGCACTTGCCAAAAAAGCAGATGAAGACGGTCTGTACTTTTGTGCCATGTACCGTTCTTAGCCAAGGGTTGTGTCTCCTCACTCACTGCCTTTGTCTCCACTGTTCCTTTGCTCTGCTGACCCTGCCCTGACAATTGTGTGCACTGGGTAAATTTGCCTGCAGGGATAGACCCCACTGGATAAAATTTGCGTTCAACATTGCTGTTGAGACTCATGATACTAATTTTGTGCCCGTTGCATCTTAACTGCCAGGCACTCTTTCTTAGTCTTCTTCCCATGTCCAATTGACCGGACTAATTGTGCAGTAGCTGGGTCGATCCACTTGGTGGAGCACAAGGACGGTGAGTTCTTTCGGAGCAGCAGCAGCAGCAGCAGCAGCAGCAGCATTTCCATCCCTTTCAGTTGTGGAGTACTTCTAATGTAGTGGAAAACTCTGAGGGGATTTCGCTGAAACATCGCCGCACAAAAGTAATACTTCTGACTCGGTATAAGACAGCGCAGCTGCCAGTCATGGGTCAATTGCATTTGTGAATGATTAACAGGCCAAGTTTGGAGGAGGGAAGGTGACTTGGCAGATTGCAGTACTGGCAGGAATCACAGGAGAGTGCAAGGATATCACAGCATGGACATTTATTTCTCCACTGCTCATGGAGACACAAGACTGCAGCTGCTGGAATCTTGAGCATAAAACAAAGTGCTGGAGGAACTCAGCATTTGTGGAGGAATTTGTGGACAGATGATGTTTCTGGGTTAGACCCTTCTTCAAACTTGACAGAAAAATCACGTCTGTCCGATTTAGTTCAGTTCAGTTTAGGTTATTGTCACGTGTAACGAGGCACAGTGAAAACCTGGCAATTTTGTCCACAGATGCTGCCTGACTCACGGACTTCCTCCACCATTTTGTTTTATGCCTAAAATACCTGATTTTTGTTTTCAAATTGTTGCTTAATTGTGAGCCAATGTAAATTCACAAGTTCACACAAGTTATTGGAGTAGAATTAGGCCATTCGGACGTACGATTCCACTCCGCCATCAATCATGGCTGATCTCTGCCTCCCAATTCCATTTTCCTGCCTTCTCCCCATAACCCTTGACACCCGTTCTAATCAAGAATTTATTTGTCTATCTCTGCCTCAAAAATATCCACTGACTTGGCCTCCGCAGCCCTCTGTGGCCATGAGTTCCACCGATTAACTACCCTCTGACTAAAAAAGTTCCTCCTCACCTCCTTTCTCAAAAAGCACCCTTTAATTCTGAGGCTATGATCTCTGGTCCTAGACTCTCCCACCAGTGGAAACATCCTTTCCACATCCACTCTATCTGTGCCTTTCATTATTCTGTAAGTTTCAATGAGGTTCCACCTCAACCTTCTAAACTCCAGCGAGTAGAGGCCCAGTGCCGTCAAACGCTCATCATACGCTAACCTACTCATTCTTGGAATTATTCTTGTAAACCTCCTCTGGACCCTCTCCCGAACCAGCACATCCTTCGTCAGATATGGGGCCCACATTTGCTCACAGTAAGCTGTTATCACAGGCATGATCAGGTATTGTGAGTTCACACAGGGTGGAAATGGCATAGCTTTAAGTTGAGACAGGGAAGGAATGTTTAAAGTAGATGCGTGGGGCAAGTTTTATTTTACACGTGTATTTAGATGCCGGATTTGATGGTGGAAGCAGATAAGGTGGAAGCCTTTTAAATCTTTAATTAGCTCACAAATATGTTCGGAATGGAGAGACATGGATCGCATGCAGAGAGAACGGATTAGTTTAATTTGGCATCATTTTCATCAGACATTATGTGCCAAAGGGCCTATTCCTCTGCTGTGCAGCAGAGGTTTGAATTACCATAAGTTTATGGAGAGGACAACAGGCAGGACTGCATTCCTCTTCTTCTTGTGTTTGGCATACACAGCCTAGCTGTAGGTCAACTTGTTCTCTTTGATCTTCTGTTCTTCTTCGAAACAGGGTGGGCCACGAGAAAGTTGCATTCTCCCACCCCAGGACTGCTTTTGAAAGGTTAAATTAAGAGGCTTTGATTTAAGTTTTAAATCGAAGAGCCAAGGCATGGTCAAAGTTGTGTAGGAAGGAACTGCAGATGCTGGTTTAAACCGAAGATAGACACAAAATGCTGGAGTAACTCAGTAACAACAATCAGCAATCAGTTTTATTCGTCACTTGCACATAAAAGTGCAAGTGAAATGAATTTGCCAGCAGCGGTATAATGAGAAAGAACACACAAAAACACAATAAAAATTTAACACAAACATCCACCACAGCATTCATCACTGTGGTGGAAGGCACACAATTTGGCCAGTCCTCCTCCATTTTCCCCCGCGGTTGGGACCTCAACCTTCCCCAGTCGCCGCTGTGGGCGTCCCGATGTGCAGACAAGGTAAAAGTCCAGGTAAGTCCAGAATCGGGTCTTCCCCACCGGAGACCGCGGCTTCAAGTTGGTGTAGGCCGCAGGCCGGCGGTCTGAGATTTAAAGTTTGCGCCGCAGCCAGAAGCACCGCAGACCGCAGGGCCGGCAGTCGAAGCTCCCCTCCAGGGGTCCCTAGCAAGGAAGCCCACTCCTGATGGTAAGTCGCCACCGCGCCTGCGGTAGAAGTTGGCCGCGGGCTGGCAGTGATGGCTTCTTCTTCTCCCGGGTCCCCACGGGGGATCCCGGGCTGCAGACGCCGCTCCGGCCAGAGTTCTACAGACCGCGGCCTCGGGCCGCCGCGGGCCAGCGAACAGAGCGCTCCCCTCCGGCAAGGGCTCACCCGCTCCACGACGAGAGTCCACACTGCACCTGCCACTGAAGCCCCGGGCGCGTCTCCGATCCTCGATGTTAGGCCACGGGGGAGGCGACATGGAAAAAGTCGCCTCTCCGTGGAGGAGGCGACCAAAACGGTTTCCCCCTCACCCCCCCACACAAGACACACAGAGAAACATTAAAAACCATACATTAAAACATACTAAAAAAACAAAAAAAAGTAGAAAAAAACGGACACGCTGCTGACGGGGCTGCCGGCTTGCAGCGCCCCCCACCGACCGTCAGCGGGACAGGCAGCATCTCTGGACGAAAGGAATGGGTGACGTTATGGGTCGAGAGCCTTCTTCCCTCTGACCCTTGGTCAGAGTGGTACAGCTTCATGGGGACTGGCATGGGTGGTGTTGGTGACGTTGTGGATGTGCATCCGAGATGACAACTGACATGGACTTGCTTCGTTCTGGACAGTTGATGGGTAGTGAATCGAGTTGGTGATGGGGACCAATGACTAAGTTTTCTCAACACATTTATTTGGAATGCATTTCTGCTCACCGTGCATTGGTTTTTCCCCACCTCCTCAAAACGTGGTTTGTGGTCGTTAAATTGGCCACTAAAGTTTGTGGTGCAACATTGCAACATTTGGGCTGAGAATTAAATGGGTTACGGTAGGACTGCTTGTTTAAAACATGCTTGGTGGTTGCCATAGAACCGGTGGTCTGAAGGACCTGTGACTCTGCTATGCACATCACGACTCACCCTATGACTGCGTTAAACTAACTTCATGTTTCTGGAAGGAACTGCAGATGCTGGTTTAAACCGAAGATAGACATATCAAGCTGGAGGAACTTAAGTCTGAACGAGGGTCTCAATCTGAAACTTCACCTATTCCTTTTCTCCAGAGACGCTGTCTGACCCACTGAGTTACTCCAGCTTTTTTGTCTGAAATATAACACAGAATGGTGGTCCAGGAATCACCAGTGAAATACTAAAAGCCCTGTCCCACGGTATGAGTTCATTCCAAGAGCTCTCCCGAGTTTGCCCTGATTTGAACTCGGAGATTTACGGTAATGGCCACTTGTCAGTACTCAGGGCTCTCATGTTAAAACATGTTGAAAAATCTTCACGAGTCTTCCCAAGCTTACCTGCCATTAGCGAGTCTTCCCAAGTACCTGCCGTTAGCGTCACGAGCCGCTAAGAGGCGTCCCCGAGCTCAGACGTACCCGCTATGTTCGTTCTCCATGCTTACCACGAGTTTGATTTTTTTTTTAACTCGGGAGAGCTCTTGGAATGAACTCGTACCATGGGACAGGGCTTTAACTCTGTTTCTCTCTCCACCTGCTGAGTCATTTTCATCATTTTCTATTTTCATTTTTTAATTCCAGCCAATACTATGTCGATAGTATTTAAGTTCTGGGTAATTTTTTAAGAGTTCTTTCCTGACTACATAAAGAGATATGCTATCAATTATTTTAAGTGACAAGTAATTTTTACAAGCAATTTTGCTCAAACATCTCAAATTATCTAATTACTGCCATCAACCAGTCTGAGGAAAGGTCCTGTCCCGAAATGTCACCTTTCAATGTTGTCCAGAGATGCTGCCTCACCCACTGAGTTACTCCAGCATTCTGCCTTTTCTTTATTAACATCCACCATCATTTTTAATTGTTTAAATGTAAAAATATATTATGTTCTGAATAAAACTGTTTGGCATTATTCTTAAAATACTTAAAACATTAACAAGTATTCCAGGCACATGGGTGAGTTGACCACAGTAAACGTGACCAGACTTTTGGTGGGAGTGGGGTTTGCTTGCCTGCATCTATAAATTAATTATCTTGCAGTAGTAATCATCGACAACTTCCATTGCATCAAGTTTAAAATCTGGAGGCAGACTGAGTCTGAAGAAGGGTTTCGACCTGAAACGTCGCCTATTTCCTCCACTCCATAGATGCTGCCTCACCCGCTGAGTTTCTCCAGCATTTTTGTCTACCTTTGATTTTCCAGCATCTGCAGTTCCTTCTTAAACAAGTTTTAAAGCTGAATCTCCTCCTGTGCCAATCTGAAATAAGCATTTGTTTGAGAGGGCTTTCTTGCAACTGTACGAGTGTTCACAGGAGCGGCTCGGAAAGCCACATCTGAGAGCATGAACATAGGTAACACATTCATCAAGCAACCAGGCCGCTCTGACCCCAGCATGGGAGTCCAAGGAAAGGTGTGCCTTGACCGCCCCCTGATCAACGGTTCCTAAGATAGACACAAAAAGCTGGAGAAACTCAAATATAGCGTGGCAGGCGACATCTCTGGAGAGAAGGGATGGGTGACGTTTCGGGTCGAGACCCATCCTGTTCTCTTAAAAATAAATTGTTGCAGACACCTACAGAGACAATAACCTTGGGGTCCCTGGATTCAGGAGATTGCTGCCAGATCCGTATCCCATTTAAGGGCAATCAAAAAAGATACACGATCTCCATTGAATGGCGGTGCTGGCTTGAAGGGCTGAATGGCCTACTCCTGAACCTATTGTCTATTGTCCATCCCATTTGACCTTTCCCCCTGTAGGATAACACGATAAATCAAGAGTCTGAAGAAGAGTCTCGACCCAAAACGTCACCCATTCATTCTCTCCAGAGATGCTGCCTGCCCCGCTGTGTTACTCCAGCATTTTGTATCTATCTTCAATGTAAGCCAGCACCAGCAGTTCCTTCCCACACTAAATCAAGTATTATTTGCTTACTTTGCTGTCGGTATTTTCCACTTTCTCTCTATTGCTTTTTTCAAACACCTTTTATTAATTGCACAGCAGAAAACACTGCATATTCCTTCTGAGGAAATGAAAGTATAGGAATCCACAGGGAACTGGAGAATTAAAATTCAGTAACTTAATCCGGTTTGAGTATTTAAAAAATGGCTCGTACAGGAACAGTGGCCATGAAACTAAGATTGCTGCAAGATATGTGTGGTAGAGAAAGAACTCTATTGGCCTTACGGTTCTGACCCAAATAGATTGTGGCTGATTAAAACGTGACCTCTGGAATGGTTTAACGAACCAGTTTAAGGAGTATTCGAATGTTGCACCTTCCAATAGCAATTTGCTTTCCACATTTCAACAAAAATGAACATATCGTGCTTTGGAATTGAATGTCATGAACAGTGGGCAAGGATGACATTGTTGCATGATATTTTTTATGTTTTGGCAGAGAATCAGTGACCAGGGTTTTCAATTGTGAATGAGGAGTGAGAATCTAAATAGTTGCTTGGGATATAGAGTGACTTACTTTCAGTGTGGATTTGTGAGTGTTCCAGTTAGTCACTGCGGCCAGACTCTTGCACTGCAGGGATAGGAGAGTGGGTAGATGTTTAGAGATACAGTGTGGAAACGGGCCCTTCGGCCCACCGGGTCTGCACTGACCAACAATCACCTGTACGCCAGTTCTATCCCACACACTGGGGACAATTTACAGAAGCCAATTATTTTTTTAATCTGCATATCTTTGGAATGTGGGAGGAAACCGGAGCACATGGAGAAAACCCATGGCATCACAGAAAGAAGGTACAACTTTAGTACAGACGGCACCCTGCACACACTAGGGACAATTTACAATTTTACCAAAGCAATTAACCTACAAACCTGTATGTCTTTGGAGTATTCTTATTCTCACTCCTTTTCGAGCTTGTACAGACACAGTTGGACATTGGAAATTTGCGTTTTGTTCTTTTCATTGCTTGTAAATATTGATTGTAATGTCCAATTGTTTGATAATTTCGATTTTGTTACTGTTAATGTCTTTAATGTCTTTACTTGTTCGGAATAAATAAAATAAATAAATAAATAAAAAGTATGGGAGGAAACCGGAACACCCGGAGAAAACCCAAACGGTCACGGGGAGAACGTAGAAACTCGGTACAGACAGCACCCGTAGTCAGGATCAAACCCGGGTCTCTGGCGCTGTAAGGTAGCAATTCTCCCGCTGCACCACTGTGCCACAGGGAGTTGTTTTATTACATGTTACAGTGAAAGGCCTGGATAGAATAGTGTAAGGCCTGGATAGAATGGATGTGGAGAGGATGTTTCCACTAGTGTGTGAGTCTAGGACCAGAGGTCGTAGTCTCAGAATTAAAGGACGTTCCTTTAGGAAGGAGGAGAGGAGGAAATCAATATTGCGAGCAGGAAACTGTCCACCACCTCCTCGGGTAAATTGGGATGGATGATCAACATTGGGAAAACTTGACACCATCTCCCCCCCCCCCCCCCCCCCCCCCCCCCCAAAAAAAAGAACTCAAATGAAAGGAGTTGAATTGCAGATATTGGCAATCTGACTTAGAAACAGGAATTCTGAAGCACAAACAATAACAGGCATCAAGGTAGGATTTATGGAAAGTCGCAGATGTGACATTACACTTTGACCTTTCATCAGAAAAAGTATTCACCAGAACTAATTTCTGTGGCCACATTTCCTTCCTTAATAAAAATCTGTGTCTTTTTTTATCTTCAGTAGTAAGGATTCCAACTTCCATTTTCACATTTTGATTTCAACCACGATTACAGGCTTGTTAAAGATGTTAATTTTTTTTGGAGTCAAAGTCTAATTGTATCCTGAGATCTTGGCTTGATATTGTGCATCTGGTGGTGTGCCCTCGACCTCTGGTTCCGAAACTGTTTCTGTGTCCGTTTCAAGGTTGTGGTAGTCCCTGTTCCTTTCATTCCTCACCTCATTGGAGGAGATTCAGTGACTGGCCATGGGCTTGAAATATTAATGCTGTGTTAATGTTGCCTGACCTTCCTGCGGAGTATTTCCAGCAATCTTACTTTTTAATTTTTCATTTCAGACGTTCTTCTTGATACACAACAGCATTTGTCAATTTTGTAAGTCATTGTAATAATGTAATTTGTTTAATTCTTCTTTCCTGGTCACTATAGTGCGGTTAAAAGGCCTGTCCCACTTTCACGACCTAATTCACGACCTATGCTGAGTTTGCCCTTGACTCATACTCACAGCATGGTCGTAGGAGGTCGCAGGTAGGTTGTTGCAAACTGTGATGCTAATCGTAGGCACTCGTGGCATCTAGTAGGTCGGGACGTTTTTCGAGCCTGATGAAAAATGTCCACGAGTAAAAAAGGTCGTGAATTAGGTCGTGAAAGTGGGACAGGCCCTTAAGTCTATTCATTTACAAAGAAAGAATAGCCAGACATGTAAGATTATATGTCATTTTTCAGTTGAAGAATTTTCTCCTTTAATATTCATGTAGTCCTAACTTTTAGAAGTGGCTAGACACAAAATGCTGGAGTAACTCAGCGGGACAGGCAGCATCTCTGGATCGAAGAAGGAATGGGTGATATTTTAGTTTGAGAACCTTTTTCAGACTGAGCTTTTTCGAAGGAGAAGTTGTTGAGAGTAAGTTCCACCTGTGCTAGTTCGAGGAGACTGTTGGTGGCGGGCAATTGGCCGGTTCTGTGGTTGAGGAAGAACATGAGGGGTTTAAGGCCTTCCTGGTGAGGTGTAGAGTGACTGGACGTCCATGGTAAAGATGAGGGAGTTGGGGCTTGGGAAATAGATGTCATTGAAGAGACTAAGGGAGCGTGAGGTGTCTTGGACATAGGGAGGGAGGATTTTGGACTGGGGTGGCTATTGTTTGGGATAGTAAACTTGACTAGGAATTCTGGCATGTCTTCCACAGATGCGGCCAGACCCAGAGTTATTGCAACACATTGAGTTTTGTTCAAGATTCCAGCATCTGCAGTTCCTTGTGTCTGTACCTGAATCTAACCGTACATGTGTCTGAAGGAACTGCAGATGCTGGTTTAAACTGAAGATAGACACAAAAAGCTGGGTTCCCACAGCGAGACAAGCAGCATCCCTGTAGAGAAGGAATGGGTGACGTTTCTCCAGAGATGCTGCATGTCCCGCTGAGTTACTCCAGCTTTATGCATCTATCGGACTGTACAGGTGCAGGAAGGAACCGCAGATGCAGGTTTGCACCAAAGATGGGCACAAATTTCTGGAGTAACTCACAGCCGAGACCCTTCTTCAGCCCCTTCCTGGCACATGTGCATTCAGTGTGCGTGGATGTACATCATTCAGTCACTGGATGAACACATACACAACCCCCGTGCACTCATCACCTTTTCTTGTCAGATTCCAGGTTGAAGCCCATTTGTGGGCGTTATACTGACCATTCACGCTGGGCAGGGGGTCTAACATAGAACATGTTTGGCCATAAGACTTGGCTTTGCAGTGTTGAAATCCGCTGTTTCAGTTGACACGTGCATCATTAAATGGCGGCAGATTGACTTTGTTTGTGGATGTGGAGAGGATGTTTCCACTAGTGGGAGAGTCTAGGACCAGAGGTCATAGCCTCAGAATTAAAGGATGTTCTTTCAGGAAGGGGATGAAGAGGAATTACCATCGCCCGATGGGGTAACAACATCGGAGGCCTAGACCGCCGCAGCGCAGAGGGACAATAAGGAGGGAAGAGACAGTGACTTTAAGACTTTTGCCTCCATCACAGTGAGGAGGTGCCTGGTGAACTCACTGTGGTGGATGTTAATTTGGGTTTATTATGTGTTTTGTTATTTATTATTACATGTATGACTGCAAGGCAACGAAATTTCGTTCAGACAGAAAGGTCTGAATGACAAATAAAGGAATTAATCTAATCTAATTTCTTTAGTCAGAGGGTGGTGAATCTGTGGAAGTTTTGTCACAGAAGGATGTGGAGGCCAAGTCAGTGGGTGTTTTTAAAGCAGAGACAGATTCTTCTTCTTAGGCCTGCTATGGTCATGACTGACCATGGGTGTCTCCAGGGTGCTAATCCCTATATGGAGGACGACTGTGCGTGACTTTGTTTAACGTGGGGAGACTGGTGCACAGGCAGCCACCACACGGTCCTTGACAGATCTGGGTCAGGATCCGGTGGCATGGAGTCCAAGACGACCGGAGACCCTTTTCTGCTGCAGCCTTCATCCGCCTTCCCAGCCGTTGTGATGCTCCACTAAGGTCAGCCATCGTCCTCCGCCTGTTCCACCATTGAGGTCTTGGTTGGATTGCTCTTTGTCAGAGACCACCCCCTCGACCTTACCGCCTTGGGTGGCCCTACCAGGAGCATGGCTCCAGAGGGCATCGCTCTCAGGATCTCAGGTCCACACAAGTTTCTCCACCATGACAATCTATGGAGAAGAGAGACAGATAGATTCTTGATTAGTACAGGTATCAGATGTTATGTGGAGAAGGCAGGAGAATGGGGACAGGAGGGAAAGATAGATCTGCCAAGATTGAATGGCAGAGTAGACTGGGTCAAATGGCCTAATTCTACTCCTATCACTAATGACCTTATGGATTCTGCTTACATGATCGACTGTCGGTGTGGTCCAATCTTTTCCTGTTTCCTGCATTACTTCCCCATTGTTTATGAAGGTCATTGTCTCTTGACATTTGTTCATTTCAGAACATCAAGGGTTGCTAAATGCCATAATTTGGGCAAGCACCAATATAAGTCTTTAATTTTCCCATGAAGATTAATTTCAAAAATAATTTGTTTTGCAAAGTTGACTTTTTTTTTCCGCAAATCGTGGGGAAAGCACTTATTGTGGCTCCTCCTCTCTGCATTAAAAATACATTGCCTCGACATCAAAAAGCACATCTGAGATTTGTTTTTCCTTAATGTAAAACAGAAGACTACCGAGTTGTCTCCACTTGCTAGCATCTGGAAGCACTATTTGTCCTCGTGGAATGGGAGCTGAACGAGAGCTCGTAGGATTCAATTTCATTAATGAATGATAGACAATTAGAAGACTTTGATCTTAATCCAGTCATTGATTTCTGCTAATGGTAATTAATTCTGTGCATCCTCGGATCAAATGTGATGGTCTGCTGCTCCTTAATGTGGGGGGCGGACATGCCACCTTCCACCAGGATGGTTTTCTCACGCATCCTGCTCCATTTCTTCTCCCTTCAGGTGGCGATTGATGCCAGCAGCACAGTTTTATGTGTGTCACCAAACTGCTCAGTGTTTACGCGGAGAGTCAGGACAGCGACTGCTGGTGAATTACTTGAAACATAGAAACGTAGAAACATAGAAAATAGGTGCAGGAGTAGGCCATTCGGCCCTTCGAGCCTGCACCGCCATTCAATATGATCATGGCTGATCATCCAACTCAGTATCCTGTACCTGCCTTCTCTCCATACCCCCTGATCCCTTTAGCCACAAGGGCCACATCTAACTCCCTCTTAAATATAACCAATGAACTGGCCTCGACTACCTTCTGTGGCAGAGAATTCCACAGATTCACCACTCTCTGTGTGAAAAATGTTTTTCTCATCTCGGTCCTAAAATTTCCCCTCTATCCTTAAACTGTGACCTCTTGTCCTGGACTTCCCCAACATCGGGAACAATCTTCCTGCATCTAGCCTGTCCAACCCCTTAAGAATTTTGTAAGTTTCTATAAGATCCCCCCTCAGTCTCCTAAATTCTAGCGAGTACAAGCCGAGTCTATCCAGTCTTTCCTCATATGAAAGTCCTGACATCCCAGGAATCAGTCTGGTGAACCTTCTCTGTACTCCCTCTATGGCAATAATGTCCTTCCTCAGATTTGGAGACCAAAACTGTATGCAATACTCCAGGTGTGGTCTCACCAAGACCCTGTACAACTGCAGTAGAACCTCCCTGCTCCTATACTCAAATCCTTTTGCTATGAATGCTAACATACCATTCGCTTTCTTGAATGTGGGAGTCTGCGCAAATGAGGCATCGTGTCACTTTGTTTCAGGATTTTAGGTTAGTTTAGAGATACGGCACAGAAACAGGCCCTTCGGCCCACCGAGGCACACCATCCAGCGATCCCCGCACATTAACTGGGCCCAATTTTACATACACGGAGAAATGGAGAACAAGGGTAGAATGGAGTTTAAAAGAACAAATCATGTAAAGGTCATTCTGCTGTAATGTGTTGTCTCGAACATTATTTGGATATAATGCAATTGATGAATTAGGAATTTAATATTATTATAAATACGTCATGAATTTGTATTACGTAGACCGAATTGGTTACAATGCGATTTTGATTGGGACCGAGAGCCATTGAAAATTACTTTGGAAATTGACAAGCAGGGAAAAAAGCTGTCTTGGGGATAGGGGGACATTCAAGGGAGAAAAATGTTGTTTCTGTGTGCAACAAAGTGCTTTAGCAACTCTGTGGGTCAAGCAGCATTCCTGGAGAACAAGAAGTCATGGACACTCCAGTCTGATGAAACATCACTTATCCATGTTCTCCAGAGATGCAACCTGACCCGCTGAGTTACTCCAGCACTTTGTGTCCTTTTGTGTGATCCAGCACCTGCAGTTCCTTGTTTGCACTGTTACTTCCCCACAGTGGTCAGACACCATTGTCTCTTCAGAAGACGGTGTTTCAGTTTCACAGCCATGGAAATTGACAAGCAATCACTTCTATTGATAGTTATGAAATGATACTCTACAATGTAACATAGTCTTTTAGCTCGCAGCAACAAAAATAAACTTACAGCTGTCAATAAGAACTTTAGTTTAAAAAATATATTGCATGAAAAATAATTTGTTATTGTGAGTCGGAAACTTTGTAGCTCCTAGTATCCTCTTTGTAGCTCCCAGTATCCTCAATTGACACAATTGTTTTAATAACGTGAATAACATGAGACTTCTTAGGAGCACAAGTATCGCATTGTAGCAAAAGTAGTTGTACTAAAGAAATTAGAGTTGAATATCAAATATATACAGGATTCTCTTTGGGCTGCTGTGATATCCAGGCATTTTTAATTGAAGGCAGACTTTCTGGAGAGAAGGAATGGGTGACATTTCGGGTGGAGACACTTCTTCAGACTGATGACCAGCATCTGCAGTTCTTTCCTACCTATTTCGCATTGAAGTTGTGTCGGACCTGTGCAAAATTGTTATTGAAACGGACTTTGTCAGAAGAATCTTGAAGTTTAAGTGGTGTCATTTATATGTAATTTCAAATAGATGTTTTATTTTTAGTCTATATCACCCTGCACTGCATTGCTCTCTAGTGTGGTTCTGCACTGATTCGACATTCAGAAATCTTTTGAAATATAAATGGTTGACAAACTTATCCCATGAAGTGGGCATTTGGAACGCACAGGTTCAAGATATGGGGGCCGTGTTCACACTGAAGGGCCTGTCCCACTGTACGAGGTAATTCAAGAGTTCTCCCGAGTTCTCTCCTGATTCGAGCACGTCAAGTCAAGTCAAGTCAAGTCAAGTCAAGTGTAATGTACTTAGCGGCTCGTACGAGAAAAAGTAACAATTTTTTTTTATCACAAGTATTTTTTTACTCGTGGACATTTTTCACAGTGTTGAAAAAATGTCACGAGTTTGCTGGATTTCCCGAGGACCTATCGTTACTCGTACGAGCCACTACGTGATATCCACGAGCTCCTACGTACCCGCTACGTACATTACACGAGCCCAAATCAGGGGAGAACTCGGGAGAACTCTTGAATCACCTCATACAGTGAGACAGGCCCTTAACTTTTCAGAGCGTTGGGCAAATACTCGCGTTTGACTAGCAGCTGGGTGGCACTGATATAACAAGCTTACATGGTTCAGGAAGTTATTGTATGGAAGGCAAGGATAATTGCTGAATTGCAAAATGTCAATTACATAGAGGTTTTTAAATCATTCCAGATTATTTGATTTTAATCAATAATGAATTTCTTAATGCTTGTCTTTGTTGACATTATTGATGTAGTGGTTTGTTGTTTCCTTGTTTGTTTTCTTGGCATGGTTTGATTCCCGAAATGTGATCCTGGCTTTGTGCACTCAGTGATAAGCTCTGTCCGTGCTAAGATAAGTGAAAGCCACAATGAAATCTCATCTCTGAACAGCTGTTCAGCATCGGGGGAATTAGACAAAATCTTTTGACTGCCCTTGGAAAATTACAATATGTGACTGTGGGAAGATGTCAAAAATCATGCTCGGGGGTCACAGGGGCAACCTGTTACTGTAGGGGAGGGCTAATTTAGATTTTTGTGAAGAGGCAGCATCAGAAGCTTTCGTTGTGTGAGTCCTTCATTCTTGCCTTGTGGTGGTGTATCGAGGTAAAATGGTTTGTTGATCAACAGGTACAGGAGCCCAGCAGTGGTGGCGCAGTAGAACTACTGCCTTACAGCGCCAGAGACCCGGGTTCGATCCCGACTACTGGTGCTTGCCTGTAATGAGTTTGTACGTTCTCCCCGTGACCTGCGCGGGTTTTCTCTTGAGATCTTCGGTTTCCTCCCACACTCCAAAGACGTACAGGTTTGTAGGTTAATTGGCTTGGCGTAAATGTAAAATTGTCTCTGATAATTGCTCGTTTCTCAGCTTCCCCCCAGTCTAGTTTCAGTAAAAGCACTGAATCAAGCACTTGAAACAACTACATTTTATTTTACCAAAAGCGCGTCACAGATCACACACTGTACCTATCCCACCGCGGGTTAGATCCTCATGACTGCCTGTTCAAGCCCTCTAGGCCTCGCTCAGACAGAGACAGTCCAGAAGTTTACGCAGTCCCGAGTGCTCTTTCAAAAGATTAACACTGAGCCTAGTGATCACAGGGACATTGAGGGGCCGAACAACATGGGGGTGGTCTCTCAATCACCCAATTACAGATATCGATTAACCCCATACATAACAGGCATTTCCCTAACCCAATGATACAACAGTTCAATACATTGTATTCACATCGGACTTTGAGATGTTGCATCTTGGAAACATTTCCCCTGATTAACAGAAAATCCAGACAAGGCTCAACACCTCATCCAATCAACACTTGTCAAAGTCAGACTCTGCAACATTATTTACAAGTACTTACAAGGTATATGTCTGGTTTGCAGCCATTCTATGCATTTTGCGCCTGATTGACAGGGTTTGCAGAGCTTCCCATTCTTTGCTTGCAAATTGTATCTGAGCTCCAGACACTCTGGCACCTCTCCACAGCTTGTCCTAGCTCTGCAGAGAGTAATTCCAATTTGACCAAATCTTCCAGCAACCCTGAAACTTAACCCCATTTTGAAGTCCAAGCTGGTCCAATTTTGCCTGGATTAACATCTCTAGTGTGTGTGTGTTAGATACTGTTAATGTGCAGGGATCGCTTGTCGCCGTGGACTCGATGGACTTGTTTCCGTGCTGTATCTATTATAAAAACTGTTACCTACAGGTTCAAGATTAGCTTCTTGCAATGTAACCATCAGACGCTTGAACGTATGTTCAACTATCTGTTGAACTATCTGTTGTGCGTATCCTTAACCACAGCCATACCTCAACACCAAAGTATTTGTCTAAAGTTGTACTACATACATCGGCTTGCTTTACTATGGTCCTATTGGCAAGTGTTAACTGATAATCTATCGCATTGTTGTTTATTGTACATTTATTACTTGTGTTAATGTGCCTATAATGCTGCAGCAAGTAAGAATCTCATTGGTCTCAGTGCATATGATCACCCCCTCCATGACACACTGGTCAACCTGAAGATCACCTTCAGCAACAGACTGGTTCCACCGAGATGCAGCACAGAACGCCACAGGAGATCCTTCTTCCCTGTGGCTATCAAACTGTACAACTCCTCCCCCTTCTGTCGTGGGGTAGACTGACTCCCCTCCAACCCCCAACCCCTCATCCCCAATCTTTGCACATCCCCAGCCCTTTCCACTCGTCACTTTAATTTCATTTTTCATGTATATTGTGGTTTATGGCTGATGACAGACCGATTTCCCTCTAGGGATAAATAAGGTTCTGTTGTTTCGTATAACTTAAGGGCGGCACGGTGGCGCAGTGGTAGAGTTGCTGCCTTACAGTGCTTGCAGCACCGGAGACCCGGGTTCGATCCCGACTACGAGTGCTGTCTGTATGAAGTTTGTACGTTCTCCCCGTGACCCATGTGGGTTTTCTCCAAGATCTTCGGTTTCCTCCCACACTCCAAAGACCAACAGGTATCTAGGTTAATTGGCTTTGTAAATGTAAAAACTGTCGCTAGTGTGTGTAAGATAGTGTTAACATGCGGGGATCACTGGTCAGCACAGATCCGGTGGGCCGTAGGGCCTGTTTCTGCATTGTGTCTCTAAACTAAACTAAACTAAACATTTTTGAGTACCGTTCATCTCCCCTTTAGCACTAGTTCAAAATGGAGTTCTGGGATCAGTGCATTGTATGAAGAGCAACGTGGACTTTGTTCTGAATTGAATGTTTCATATTAAATGCAGGCTAAGTCACGGACATGGTGGATGAAATTTAAGTAAAACCATTTTTAAAAACATTTGCAGTTGTTCTTTTCCCACAATATGGATTTGCGAGTCCCCAAAGTGATTTAATACAAAGCGATCAATTCATTCTGGGTTACGCAGCCCCTCTACGAATGACCTCTCACACGAAGGAAAGAGGTTAAGAATGGCCTGAGAAATCATGAGTTTCTTTATTGGAGGCGAGGGACTTGTTAGTTGAACCATTTCCAATTATACAGTCTGCCAATGCACGGCATTTGTTTACTTTCTGTAGCTTGGACATTGACAACCATACGGTTGGGATATTTATTTATAAACTCAAGAAATGCTGGAAATAATTAGCAGATCTAACAGCATCTATTTACTCGCAATACTATTTCTATATGCTACATGATCTTTTGAATATTTCCAATGTTTTTGTTCTTAATTCTGATTTCCATCATCAATGGAACATAGAAATGTATAGCACAGGAACAGGCCCTTGTGTCTGTGCTGAACATAATGCCAAGATAAACTAATCCCATCTGCCTGCACATGATCCCAACCTCTCCCCATCCCCTGCATATCCATGTGACTATCTAATAGGCTTTAAATGTCACTATTGTATCTGCCTCCACCACCACATTTGGCAATATGTTCCAAACACCTCCGACCTTCTGTGTTTAAAAAAATACGTGCCCCGTACAAGTCCTTTAAACTTTGCCCTGCTCACTGTAAAGCTACATACTCCAATCTTTAACTTTTTCACCCTGGGGAAAAAAACTTTCTGACTGTCCACCCAACCGACACCTTTTATATGTAAGAGTCTGAAGAAGGGTCTTGACACGAAACTTCACCCATTCCAACTCTCCAGTGGTGCTGCCTGTCCTGCTGAGTTACTCCAGCATTTTGTGTGTACCTACACCTTTTATAATATGATAACCGAGGGATGGAGAGAGAGGGAAAGCAAGGGTTACTTGAAGTTTGAGAAGTCAATATTCATACCATGGGGTTGTAAGCTGCCCGAGCAAAATATGAGGAGAGAAATCAATATTGCTCTACAACTTGGATGTGGAGGGCCGGTGATGTAGACCTGCCCCCAATCTATCCAATTAAATGCAGATGTGCATGGACTATGCAGCAAGATCCAGACCAATCTGGGTTCTTGGAATTGAGTTAAAAAATAATTAAACTGCTTTGGTATTGTAGACATTTTGATTTGATACAGGGAATTATATTGACTTAGACACGGCAACAAAATGCATTATGTGGCAGACTTCTCAGCAACTTAGATAGAAGATGTTGACATTCGCACCACATGGTCTGTCAGGGAAATGTGTCAGTGGACATGTGAAACCCAAATATTACTCAATCCCCAACTGGTGTTGTAAGTGATAGGAGCAGAATTAGGCCATTCAAGTCTTCTCAAGTCTACTCCGCCATTCAATCATGGCAGATCTATCTCTCCCTCCTCATCCCATTCTCCTGCCTTCTCCCCATAACCCCTGACACCGCTACTAATCAAGAATTAAATTTGTCTTGAATATATCCATTGAAATGCCACCTAGAGGGTAGTTGAGGCCAGTTCATTGGCTATATTTAAAGATTTGGGAGTTGAGATGCAAGGCCCTGTGTGGGGTAAGGGGATCAGGGGGTATGGAGAGAAAGGGGGGTTCATTTGAAACTGAACATGACATCAGCCATGATCATATTGAATGACGGTGCAGGCTCGAAGGGCCGAATGGCCTACCCCTGCACCTATTTTCTATGTTTCTGTGTTTCTATGAACCAGCATGTACTATTTTGACATGTTCTGAATTTTGTATTTGGGGGGGGGGGGGGCAGAAATTAGTCTGAAGAAGAGTCTCCAACCCAAAACGTCACCCATTCCTTCTCTCCAGAGATGCCGCCTGTCCCGCTGAGTTACTCCAGCATTTTGTGTCTCCCAAATGAGTCACAAATGCGGAACAAATCTTACAATCAATTAGAGCCAGTCTTCCTCTTTAATGTTAATGTGAACAAATGATGCTTGAAAAAAGAAATAAGATTCAGAATGTTATATTTTGTAGCTTAAAGAATCCAGTGTAAATCTTGTGTAGGAAGGAACTGCAGATGCTGGTTTAAATCGAAGATAGACACAAACCGTTGTAGTTACCCAGTGGGTCAGGCAGCATCTTTGGAGAGAAGGAATGGGCGATGTTCCGGGTTGAGACTCTTCTTCTGAAGTTCCGCTGCGTTACTCCAGCATTTTGTGTCTATCCAGAGTAGATCTTCTCTTTTTTCAGCGTGGATATTTGTACTAGCTTTGTATATTTCATTTCCATCCTTGTAGGAGTTCTTTGATTGCTGCGCCAGTTGTCGAGATTAATCTTTGTGTCTACGATCCAATCACTTGACTGTCGGTATTCTGCTTCATGACCGAATTGTGATTGAATGTCGGGGAGTCATTTTTCTGGACCTTCAATCAGGAAAATTAACGTGCAGAAAGATACTAGCTGTTGATCTGCTCAAATTGTAAAATAACTGAAGTGTGGCCCATGACAGAAGGATGTGTCGAGCTATGGGGACCCAGCGTGAGGGAGGGTCGGAGAACAAAGGGGGCCCGGCATGGGGGAAGGGGGGGGGGGGGCACTCTAGTTTAGAATCCTCTGTCCAGAGGATCAGTCTGCGTCCGCTTGTCCGTTCGTTCATGTGTTCCGCTGAAGGCGCTCGTACACACGGCAACCAGACAACCCGGTCGCTCGCTTGTCTTTTTCCTTTTTGTCTCCACATTTAATTTAATTTTAATTTCAAGTTTTCCTGTATCTTGTTGTGTGTTGTCACTGTTGGCGGGCCAATTTCCGTCCGGGGATGAATAAAGTTCTATCGTATCGTATCGAATTGTAAGTCGCAATCTGTAGGGTGGGACATGGAAATGTTTGAACTTTGTACCATGCACCTCGATTCATTTAAAGGGCGGCTGAGTTGATTTTGCCTGTTGATTTGTAATGGCCCTGTCCCACATAGGCGATTGTTTGGGCGACTACAGGCGATAGCCGCAAAATTTTCAACACGTTGAAAATTGTTCGGCAACAGTGGCGTCAATCTTTGCTGTCATAGGGTAGGTGAATTCCAATAGAAGTAGTCCCTGGCAGTTGCCTAAAGAGTCATCTAAGTGGGACAGGCCCATCGCTGCAGAGATTAACTTACTTACTTACTTACTGCCTGTTATGCCTCCTGGCATGTGGGGCAGCTACGAAGGTCCTCCACTCCTGTGTGTTCTGGGCTAGCTTCTGGACACTACCCAAGGTCAAGTCCATTGTTTTCATTTCGTCCTCTACAGTTTGACACCAGGTGGTTTTGGGTCTCCCTCTTTTCCTTTTCCCTCGCAGGGCTATTCTTGGGATGCTGTCCGGTTCTCTTCACCATTGACATTCATCCTGGCATCTGTCGATAGCCCTGGAAGTCCATCACACCCAGTAGCGTTGATTCCTTCAGTTGCTGTTTCCGTAACATATTTGTTTTATGAGACAGTAGCAATGTTACAAAATTTTGAGATTTAAAAAATCGTCTGCAATTTATCCCATCAGATAAAGCATAAAAATAAGTTTAATTTGACACCTAATTCACTTTCATATCTCAAGTATTTAAAAGGTTATGGCCATTTTCATACTCGGAAATTAGCATCTTGTTCCCTATTGATTTTCTATGGACATTACAAAAAAGCTGTGATCGTGGACAGTCAAAAGCCCATAACTTTCTTAAAAATTAAGAGAACTGAATGAAATTTTCAGTTATCATAGATTGAAGCATTCTGAAACAAATATAAAATAATCTTACTTGGATGACCTGAAATTAAAGCATATAATTAGTTAGTTACCCAATTGTAGCTAATTCCAAACTTCAATTACTAGATCTAAACATTTATCCATTTCTTAAGAAATGATTAAAAAATTTTAAATAGCCCAAGTGTCCAAATAATATTCACAAAGAATTCATAATAAAACATGATTTTTAAATCTCATTTACATTAATTTACAGGCCAAATGGAAGGAATTTAGTGTTCAATTGCTGTAAATTAATGGCCATTTAAATCAGCTTTCGAGTGGGATCCTGTGGAATGCGCTGGTTTAGAACATTCACATTGCGGTAGATTTATGCCCCAAATGCCCAGAAAAATACTGCGGGATTTAATGGGGCCCCAAATTAGCTACTCGCAACATTAAATTTTGTATAAAGGGATCTTAAGAAGCCCTTTTTAATGTAAAAATAAACAACCTACCTTCCGTTGTTCCCTGTATGAGATCCGGCCGGTTGTCAGCGGTCGCGGGTTTAGAGGATAATTTTTAACTTACTATAATAATTAAATAAACCCGTAAAATGTAAAAATAGCTCCAGCGAGCGAAACTTCAAGCAATTTTTCGTCAGCAACTAAGGTAGGCTGAACAAGCTTGATTTGAACAGCCTAGGGAAAATGGCGTTTTAAACCCGCCCCCCTCTAAACGGCGCCATAATCACACACACGGGCTGGGACAGTTCTGCAGCGACGCTTAAGGTAGGTTTTGCAACATACCTAGAGACAGGGTTGTTAGCCCTGTGCTCAACCCCCAACCTGGAAGTCCAGTGGATCGATCTTCGTCCTGCCTCTACCCTTCGACCTGCCCAGCATGGGAGACCCTAACAGGAGATGAATCTCCTGCAGGCATTGCTGTAGGGGTCACTGAGACACACAAGCTCCCCGACCACGACAAGGTTGCTATCCAACGGGGAGGCAGAGAAGTAGGGCGCCTACTAACATCCTTTTGGATGATTTCGATTATTAAAGCGTGTTTCTGCTGACGTTCTCTTCTGCTTCGTGTTGAGCTGGATGGCACCGAGAATCAGCAGGGGGCGCGTCAGATACTGTCAGTGAAAAGGTGATGGGTAACTGCGACTCACGAGTGAAGCCCTTAATAAGTTAAAAGGCAATAATGTCACAAAGCTACTGCATGTCCCTTCACTCTGCCACTGTGCAGCCAGACAAGTCTAATTAGTTTTTAAAGTTCAATAAAATGTCTCTCTGCAGCATAGTCTTGCTTCCCTGATCACCCCCACCTGACAATTTCTTTTCAAAAAAGTGCCTGGGAAATATAAAAATCTTAACTGATCACCAGCTTGCCTCTGTTGCAATTTTTATGGAGCATCTGCTCATAGATATGAAGGTACAGACACGACCTCAACAAATGAATCAGTCTATTCAGCAGGGTGTCGCTCACATTCGTTTGGTGTCGCCTTTAGAAGTGACTTATTATTCAAATTTAAATCCATGGCATTATCTTCTATGTACATAATTAATGGCAAAGCGAGAACAGAAGTTGCTACAGCAGTGCAAAGATCCCCATTTACCAGTCATTTGATTATTGTTATTATTATGAGATTTGGAAATTCGCGCGATAGACACAAAATGCTGGAGTAACAGAGGGACAGGTAGAATTCTGGAGAGAATGAACCCATCTTCAAAAAGTCTTGACCCGAAACGTCACCCATTCCTTCTCTCCGGAGATGTTGCCTGTGCTGCTGAGATACTCCAGCTTTTTGTGTCTATCTTCGGTTTAAACCATTATCTGCAGTTCCTTCTTACATATTTGTAAATTCTTACGGTGCTTAGAGAAGCAATGCCAGTAAGAGACTTGACTTCTGATTTTGACAGATCAATTCTAAATGCTTGCAAAAAATAGTCAAAATTATGGTTTTCACCACTTATAGAGTATAGTATTGAGAACGTGCTCTCTCTCTCTCTCTCTCTCCCCCTCCCCCTCCCTCCCTCCTGTATTCCCTCCGTTTCTCAGATGACCCTTTCTCTGTCTCCAGAACATCTTGGTTCTAATGCTGTCCTTGTGGAGTTTGCAAGTTCTCCCTGTGACCACGTGGGTTTCACCCGGGTGCACCGGTTACCTCCCACATCTCAGAGGCGTATGTTTGTAGGCTGTTGATGCTGTTTTACCAAAAAACGTACGAGAGATACAAAACTGAGTGGTTTTGCAGATAGTGAAGATGGTTGTGAACAATTGCAGCAGGATCTGGATCGATTGGCCAGGTGGGCAGAGGAATGGTTGATGGAATTTAATATAGAGAAGTGTGAGGTGTTGTATTTTGGGACGCCGAAGGGCAGGACCTACATAGTAATTGGTAGCTCTCTGGGTAATGTTGTAGAGCAGAGGGATCTAGGAGTACAAGTGCAAGGTTCCTTGAAGGTCAAGTCGCAGGTAGATAAGTTGGTCAAAAAGGCTTTTGGCACTTTGGCCTTCATCAGTCAGAGTATTGAGTATAGAAGTTGGGAGGTCATGTTGCAGTTGTATAAGACGTTGGTGAGACCGCATTTAGAATATTGTGTTCAGTTCTGGGCACCAAAGATATTGTCAAGCTTGAAAGGGTTCAGAAAAGATTTACGAGGATGCTGTCGGGACTAGAGGGTGAGAGCTATAGGGAGAGGTTGAATATGTGTAGGAAAGAACTGCAGATGCTGGTTTAAATTGAAGGTAGCCACAAAAGGCTGGAGTAATTTAGCGGGACAGGCAGCATCTCTGGAGAGAAGGAATAGGTGATGTTTCGGGTCAAGGCCCGTCTTCAGATTGAGTTCAGATTGAGTTCAAGTTGAGTAGGCTGAATCTCTATTCCATGGAGCGCAGGAGGATGAGGGGTGATCCTATAAACGTGTTCAAAATCATGAGAGGAATAGATCGGGTAGATGCACAGAGTCTCTTGCCCAGAGTAGGGGAATCGAGGACCAATGGACATAGGTTCAAGGTGAAGGGGAAAAGATTTCTTAGGAATCCGAGGGGTAACCTTTTCACACAAAGGGTGGTAGGTGTATGGATCAAGGTAGTTGAGGCTGGGTCCATCCCAACATTTAAGAAACAGTTAGACAGGTACATGGATAGGACAGGTTTGGAGGGATATGGATGAAGCGCAGGCAAGTGGGACTGGTGTAGCTGGGACGTGTTGGCTGGTGTGGGCAAGACGGGCTGAGGAAGGGGCCTGTTTCCACACTGTATCACAATGATTGTAACTAGTAACTCAGTGGGTCAAGCAGCACTTCTCGAGAACGTGGATAGGTGATGTTTCGGGTCAGGACCCTGCTTCTGAGTCTGATGATGCCTGAACTGCTGAGTTACTCCAGCAATTAGTGCCTGGCCCTAGTGTTGTAGGGAGCGAGTGAGAAAGTGGGATAACATGGGATTAATGTGAACAGATAATGACAAGTCGGCATGTACTCGGTGGCTCTGTTTCCATGCTGGCAAGTCTAAAATAAATTCTCCTCATCTTTCAGCCCGTGACATGTAGTGGGTGGATAGTTGTTTGAATTTTCTGGGAACAAAAGATGCATTAGCTTCACTCCAGTTTGAGGTGCTTTTCGTCAATATGATTGTGCCTGCTTATTATCGAGTCCAGTTTGTACTAATGGACGATAATGCTCACTGGGAATGTATCAGCATCCATTTGCTGTTGGACTATTTATCGTGTCCTGTTAGCATCTAATGAGAAGGGCAAGGAAGTCTAGTTTAATTCTTCAGCTCATGAAATATTGACCTTTGCACTGTTTCAGAGAGGCAAATTTAGTTCCTCCATGCTTTAAGAACACGCGTGTCAAAGTTTATACTGAAAACAGCTCATTTATCATTTTGCGAGTGAGGTCTAATTATGATGCAGCAGGCTTCCTTCCCTGCAAGGTTTTAATCATCCATTTTTAGTTACTCAGTGAAAAGGAAGCAGATATTAGGAATAGATCACCATGTGGCCACGACTTGAAGACAACAACAGACAGGCCAGGTTTTTTTACAAGTTCGAATGTGTTGGCTGAAAACGTTGTCTTTGAGCGTTGGTTTAAATGCGTTGGTGTTATTTTACTTTGATGTGCTAAACTGTGAGAGACCTTTCAAATATTTCACATACAGGAACCAAGGCTCCATTCCCCAAGTAAGATCCCAAGTCCAATTCTTTGCCCATTTGTGCAGATAATCACTTGATGACAATAGGTGCACGGTTTGATGGATGCATGGATCGAAAAGGGTTTTAGAATCAAAGAGTGTTTAGTTTTCACATGTACTGAAACGGAACAATTAAATCCTTACTTGCAGCAGCACAACAGCGTTGTAAACACAGTACTCCACTGATCATAATAAACAAAAAAAATGTCCAATGAAAGAAATGAGGTACGTATGTAGGAAGGAACTGCAGATGCTGGTTTAAACCGAAGATAGATGCAGGTGCAGCAGGCAGTGAAGAAAGCGAATGGTATGTTAGCATTCATAGCAAAAGGATTTGAGTATAGGAGCGGGGAGGTTCTACTGCAGTTGTACAGGGTCTTGGTGAGACCACACCTGGAGTATTGCGTACAGTTTTGGTCTCCAAATCTGAGGAAAGACATTCTTGCCATGGAGGGAGTACAGAGAAGGTTCACCAGACTGATTCCTGGGATGTCAGGACTTTCATATGAAGAAAGACTAGATAGACTCGGCTTGTACTCGCTAGAATTTAGAAGATTGAGGGGGGATCTTATAGAAACTTACAAAATTCTTAAGGGGTTGGACAGGCTAGGTGCAGGAAGATTGTTCCCGATGTTGGGGAAGTCCAGGACAAGGGGTCACAGCTTAAGGATTAAGGGGAAATCATTTAGGACCGAGATGTGAAAAACATTTTTCACACAGAGAGTGGTGAATCTCTGGAACTCTCTGCCACAGAAGGTAGTTGAGGCCAATTCATTGGCTATATTTAAGAGGGAGTTAGATGTGGCCCTTGTGGCTAAAGGGATCAGGGGGTATGGAGAGAAGGCAGGTACAGGATACTGAGTTGGATGATCAGCCATGATCATATTGAATGGCGGTGCAGGCTCGAAGGGCCGAATGGCCTACTCCTGCACCTATTTTCTATGTTTCTATGTTTCTAAAAGCTGGATTAAATTGTTGGGTCAGACACCATCTCTGGAGAAAAGGTATAGGTGACATTTCAGGTCGAGACCCTTGTTCAGATAAGGCATTTGGGTCAAATAGGGGCAATTATGACAAGCTTGGACTGGACATCTTGGTCTGCATAGATGAGTTGGGCCGAAGGGCTTGTTTCCGTGCTGTGTAACTATCAAGCTAATAGCCTGTGAATTAGCTGAGATGAGGCAGATGAGGACTTTGGATGTAGAAACAAGGAACTGTAGATGCTGGTTTACAAAAAAAAAGATTACATTGACTGGTGCAACCAAAATTACTCAGAAACAAAGTATATTTAAAGAGGTGTGGGAAACAATTCCTGAGAAAAAGCAATGTCAGTGTCGCAGCAATAGCAGGGTAATTTTATCAGGGAGAATGAGTACAGAAGATGGCTATGCTATGCACGAAAATGTGCGTGTGCAAGATTTGCATGCACATAATCAATCATATTAATAGCAACCTGGGCATCAAGCTTGATTGACTGTGTCAAGTTTTTAACAACTGGCAGTTGTTGTTTGTGAGAATCAGCATGATTTAATAAAAGATGAGATATGAACAAATCATATTTATCTGTGCCATTACACACAAGAGAATATCCTAAACTGATATAAAATGGTTTAAATACAAGTTTACATAAATAAGGAAAACACTTCAGTGGCAAAATGAATAATTGATTCTGATCGGCCAGGTTGATTCCTATGCGACTGAGTTACATTTTATATTCTTACAAGTGTGGTGGGAAATTGAATCTTTTGAGGCCATTTCAAGCACAATATTTGCTCTGGTTTTGAAGCTGAGATGTTTGTATCTGTTGTCGTCAAGTGCGTGGTAGCTCTGTAAGTCCTGATGATGTGGGAAAGACGTAATTAAAATGTAACTCGTCTTCTAGGCTACACAAGGGCACTATCCGCTCAGTTCTGCTGCTGTGCTCATCATTTTTCTTGGTCGTGAATGTAACTGTTTTACCCACCAACTGTGTGCAATTAAAACTAATTAAATCTTCACATCTAATCATTATTAGCCAGATGGGCTTTGTCCACATTGGTCAAATTATTCAATAAGTGATTAGTTTTGTTCGTTGCTTTTGGTAATTGCTGTATTTTTGAAACGAGCATTGTGAAGATGAATTTACTGCCTGCGACTTGCAACATTTAGTGTTTCATCTTGATCAGGTTCACTGTTTTTTTTCAGTATTGCCATACTTTAATGTGGCGTGTTAATTAATATTAGCTTCAGAATATGGGTGGCACGGTGATGCAGTGGTGGAGTTGTTGCATTACAACGCCAGAGATCCGAGTTCGAACCCAACTACGGGTGCTGTCTGTATGAGGTTTGTTTGATCTTTTTGGGACCTGCGTGGGTTTTCTGCTGGAGCTCCTGTTTTCTTCGGGAGCTCCTGTTTCCTTCCACACTCCAGAGACCTCGTAGGTTTCTAGGTTAATTGGCTTTGGTAACATTGTAAAAAATGTCCCTTGTGTGGTGTGCGCGGGGATCACTGGTCGGCTTGATGGGCTGAAGGGCCTGTTTCCACGCTGTATCTCTAAACTAAACTGAACTAATATATAACCACTGGCCCTATTTCTACTTCTGTGATATGTCCTGTTTGAAATCTTGCCTCAGCTCTTTAATCCTGAAAGCCTTAAAGATATTTGTATTTCTCTAATTCTGGAACATTGCTTCATTAATGGCCTTCATTTTACTGGGTCCTCAGCTTTGAAATTTAATTTCATCTATTTCCCCTCTCGACCTCCCTTTGAGATGCTGCTTAAAATATCTCCCTTGTATAAACCTCCGTGGCACTGTGAATAGGGGAAATATAAAGCACAGGAACTTATCAGCTCCGCTCTGAGGACTTGTTCTTACTAACTGTACCTAAAGTCCGTACTGAACTGGGGAAAAGGGGCATTTAGTTATGATGCTCCCTTCACATGGAACCAGCTACAGAATGAACTGAAACTTAAGGAGCTGGTTTCTATAAACAGATTTAAATCCCTTCTTAATGATGTTGAAGCGGGCTCTTCTGCCTGTACATGCTTTGTTTGATGATGTTCTGACTGTGACTCTATTTATATGTTCTCTGTTAAATTATTGTCTGTAACTGTGGAACTGTGCTGCTGCCTGTCTTGGCCAGGACTCTCTTGTAAAAGAGATTTTTAATCTCAATGAGACTTCTCCTGGTTAAATAAAGGTTAATAATAAAATAAATAATAATAATAAATAATAAGAAAATAAGAGATAATTCATAGCTTCATAAGTGATAGGAGCAGAATTGGGCCATTCGGCCCATCAAGTCTACTCTCTGCCATTCAATCATGGCTGATCTATCTCTCCCTCCTAACCCCATTCTCCTGCTTTCTCCCCATAACCCCTGAACACTGGTACTAATCAAGAACCTATCCATCTCTGCCTAAAAAGTGATGATCGTTATATTTTTCTCGCTATGTGTTAGCGCAGTTTAACCTGCTATTTGCAACACATCACACAAGTCTGTTTCTCTTTCCACTGATGCAACCTGATCAACTGAGTGTTTCTGACATTTTCTGCTTTTGGCTCAGGTTTTGGGCATCTGCGCTTTCTTTTCATTCAACAGGTAAATGTTACGTTATGTGATCTGTGGTGGAATTTGCTGCAGTTAAAGTTATTGCTTTGAGGTGCATTTTGGCATTGCCTTTTGATATTTGAAATCTGATCACGTTTGCTAAATTTCACTGCAACCAGTGATGGCCTGGCAAAATATGTTTGTATTTTCCTGACAGTACTAACAAAAATAGTATTGAAAGACACAAGGCCTGGTTATCTTCTGAAAGCGGTTTTGCTCGTTAAATGTTGTATCAAATGTGAGGTACGTGAATTAAAAATTGGAAATTGAAGTTCCATGTTCTCTATTTTAATTGACACTGCTGACAGATGTATGGGGAAAGCAGTTTGCTATTATTGTTAACTAAGACAACAGAAAATACAGAGAAACTTGCTTCTTATTCATTACTTGCCACAGTCAATATGTTCAATGGAGGCCGGATGAGGGAGTGATCAGGGTGAGACTGGCCCTTGGTAATGTTGGTAGCCTTGCCGAGGCAGCGTGAAGTGTAGATGGAGTCAATGGAAGAGAGGCTTTTTTTTGTGTGGTTGTCAGTGCCATATCCACAATTCTCTGTAATTTCTTGCGGCCTTGGATGGAGCTGTTCCCAGACCAGGCTGTAATGCATCCTGACAAGGTGCTTTCTGCTGTGCATCTGCTGACGTTGGTGAGAGTTGTTGGGAACATGCCGAACTTGTGAAGCCTTCTGAGGAAGCAGAGTGTAAATGTGACTATTGACTCTGTCGAGATTACAATTTAGAGTTTGAAAAACTGTACAGGGGAATTAACATAGCTGAGCGCTGTGAGCGGTGCCTGGGGATCGCTTGTTGAAGCTCCGGACTGCTTCAACATTGTGGAGCTGTGGTGCGGAGCTTCCAGCTGCGGGCGGCGTTGAACAACATCGCGGAGTCCTGGTGGTCCCTTTGCCGACGGTGCCAGTGTGAATCTCCGCCCAGCACGGCCTGTGGACTTCGGGAGCCGCGGTCTCCGGTAGGAAGTGGCCGATTCGGAACTCCAAACCGCTGAGAGTGTTCTCCGTTCCGACGTCGGAGTTTCGATCATCCCGGCGAGAGGGCCTGAAACATCGGGGCACCCGACCGCGGGTGAACAAGGAGGAAGATGGCTGGACTTTATTGCCTTCCTTCACAGTGGGGAACGTTGATTCTGCTGTGTGGGGATGTCCAGGTTAAATTCCATCTTGTATTGTATTGTATTGTATTCAAATTTATTGTCATTGTCTCAATTAGAGACAACAAAATGAATTTCCCTTTACAGTCAGTATCATAAAAATAAATAAATATTAAATATTAAAACATATTAAGAAAAAAAAAAGAAATTGTGTTGTGTTCCTTATTTATTTGTATGACTGTATGGCAACCCAAATTTCACTGTACCAATAGTTTACATGTGCAAATGTAAACTTGAAACTGTCTGATTTTAATTGGGAACCGAGACAACAGAATATACAGAGAAACTTGCTTCTTATTCAATGCTTGCCAGAGTCAACAAGGTTAATTAAGCCTGTAGGAAGGAACTGCAGATGCTGGTTTAAACTGAAACTAGACACAAAATGCTGGAGTAACTCAGCGGTACAGGCTGCATCTCTGGAGAGGAGGAATGGGTGACATTTTGGGTCGAAACCCTTCTTCTGAAGAAGGGTCTCGACCCGAACCATCACCCATTCCTTCTGGGTGATGTTTCTTCTGAAGAAGGGTCTCGACCCGAACCATCACCCATTCCTTCTCTCCAGAGATGCTGCCTGTCCCGCTGAGTTACTCCTGCATTTTGTGTCCATCTCTGGTTAATTAAGCATAATCTTGACCCTTTGTTGAATTGCCGAGATTACAATATGATAAAATGTGTTTTTTATCATCTTGCATATATGCTTCAGTATTAATTGGCCTCTTTGCTTTACAAATTGGACATGTATTATTGAGATGAGATCAAAGTACGTTGCCGGGAAGGAGGTGTGTGTGCTGAGAGATATTGTGTGTCTTTTACTGAAGAGTACAGAATCTAATTAGATTTTCTTCATTTTGTGTTGTACGATGTAATGCAATATAATTTTTTGAGACTTCCTCCCCACATTCCTTGCCCCTTTGTTCTTTCTCACACCTCTCATTGGTTATTGTGCCAATATCAAGCATCTGCCAGGGGTGCCACATAATCATGGTGTCATGCACCACGGAAACAGGCCCTTCTGCCCGGGTCGGGTACTTTTCGGCGCTGCCGTTTCGGCGCCTCCGTTTATAATATCTGTACTCATCAGAACCCTAACCCTAACCCTAACCTCTGTAAATACCTCCAGATAAATAAAAGTGTTCCATGCATCACAATACTCCGGGATAGTGAATTCCAGAGATTCATCACCCTCTGCAAGAAGTTCCTATGCCAAGGATATTGCAAGTGAGATCAGCTTTATGTTAACAAGTTTGGAAATTGGTTTCCACTGGCCCACCGCTGTGGCACCCTAACCCTAACAATAACCCTAACCCTAACCCACACTCTAACCCTAACTCTAACACCCCGAAACGGCAGCGCCGAAACGGTGGCGCCGAATGGTACCATTCCGCTTCTGCCCAACTTGCCCGTGCTGACCAGGGTGTCCCATCTACACTGTTACATCAGCCTGCCCGCGTTTGCCCCATATCCCTTTCCTATCTACGAACCTGTCCAAATGTCATTACAGCACCTGCTTCAACTACCACCTCTGGCAGCTCGTTCCATATACACACCACCCTCTGTGTGGAAACGTTGCTCCTCAGGTTCCTTGTTGCCCCTCGGGCATCATGGCACAGCCGGTAGAATCGTCCCGAATGTGTGGAGAGTGGATGCCAAGGGGGCTAATATAGATCCAGTGTGAACAGGTGATTGGTGGACTCGGTGGGCCGAAGGGCCAGTTTCCATGCTATATCACTAACCTGAGGTAAACTAAACTAAAAGAATTGTGACTTGGGTACTTTGTGTACATTGGGATACCAAACCAGTGACATGATTTTAATTTTTACAACTCAATGTGTGAACTGAAGTCCATTGATAACAGACATAACAATGCTGGAGTAACTCAGCGGGGACAGGCATCACCTATGGAGAGAAGGAAGGGGTAACGTTTTGGATTGAGAACCTTCTTCGGAATCCTGAAGAAAAATCTCGACCCGAAACGTCACCCATTCCTTCTTTCCAAAGATGCTGCCTGTCCCGCTGAGTTTCTCCAGCAATTTGTGTCTATCCAGCAACTACAGTTGCCACCTATACATTGATCACATAACACTTTCAGTTCCAAATACTCATTTGCAGATGATCTGGTTATTTATTTGTCAAATATCACTTTCCTCAGTCTGCCTTACCTTAATTTCAGAGATGATATAGGAGTCGTGGACAGCATCAGTCATGCCCACCTTAGTTTAGTTAAGAGATGCAGAATGGATTTCTATAGTGCATCTCTAAACTAAAGATGCAGTATAGAGTTCTATACTGTATCAAGACCACACAGGCCATTGATCACCCATTCACACTTGTTCTATGTTATCCCAATTTCACATCCACTCCCAACACATAAAGGGGACTTCTCAGAGGGAAATTAACCTACATACCCACACGTCTTTGGGATGTAGGAGGAAACCGGAGCCTTGCCGAGGCAGCATGAAGAAGTATAGATGAAGTCATTGGAAGAGAGGCTGGTTTGCGTGGCGGTCTGGGCTGCGTCCATAATGTCGTGGTTTTAAGACTCAAAGTTTGGATAAGATGACACAGACACGGTGAATTCTTCAAGAAGACGAAAAGCCTTTTTATTTGCAAACAAATTTGGCTTGGAACATTCAGAGGCACCATGGGCCTAGTCCTCTCCAATTGTTCTCTGATTCATAAATTCAACAAGCTTTTTATTACAGCTTCAGTCTTATCTTCGGCTACTTGGCATGCATGCTTCTGTAATTTTTTAATCTCTCACTGCCCTTGCCCTTTACCTTTAATCTCTGAGTCTACTATGGTGTTCTTAGCTAAAGCAAAATAATAAATAAGAAGCAACTTGTTTGTGTGCCTTGAAGTCTGGTCACATAAAAATAGCTGACAATGTTTTAAACATATTGGTAAAAGTAAGAAGTAACTTGTTTCTTCTATCTAACTTCTATATAACTTCTTTAATAACTGCAATTTCTTGCGGTCTTGGATGGAGTTGTTCCTAAACTAAGCTGTGAGGCATCCTGATCAGTTGCTTTCTCCTGTGCATCCTTAGAAAGTTGTGAGCGATATTGGGAACATGCCAAACTCCTGAAACCTTCTAATGGGCCTGTCCCACTGAGGCGATTTTTTGGGCGACTCCAGGCGACATATGTTCAAACTGTTGCCTAAAGAGTCGCCTAAGTGGGACAGGCCCATAAGGTAGTAGACTTTAAAAGTAACAATTGACACTGTATAAATTACAATTTGTGGAAGAGACTTTGATAAAGTTTTTACCAAGGAAGGTTTCCTAACATCCCTCACTATAATTTTCGGCCCCTTGTTCTGGCAGGAATTTGGAATTAAAAAAGCATATTTCTTAATTGAACCAATATTACGCCAATGCATATTACACCAATTATGTTAATGAGGTATCTTGAATATAATACAATTATCAAAATAAAGTTAAGTTAATTACAAGTAGTGAAAGTTTCATTTATCTCACAACAGTAAGTAAAATATTACTTATTTAATTTGCACATTCAGTAATGTTTTGCCTAATTTTATTTGGCCAAGGGAAGCAGAATTTTGTGGTTCAAAATGACGTGGAAAGGCTTGTCTCTGTTGCTGTGATATGTAAAGAATCAAAATGAGCTGCAATTGTGACTATAAGATGATTCCCATTTGCATCATTTGTAACTGGACATGGTGGCATTCGATGGCACCTGCTTAAATGTTCGCCAGTGAAAATCTGTCAGATCTCCCAATATCCATTTGTTCCTTCATATAAAGTATTTTACAATAAGAAATTCATTGCTGTTTAACTGCTTGCTAAGGAGTTTGATTTTAATTAAATGTTTTGTTTAGTTTCAATGCCATTTGTGTTCATCCTCACCATCTTTACTGTTTGTCCTTTTGATTTCTCTGGTGATTTATACACTCTTCCTCAAATGACAGTTTTATATGTGTGCAATATATTGTTCGGTACTAACTTCAGATGAACATAAGCCAAAGGATCAGATGTTTGCCTTGAGGCTCTTTGAACCAGCGTTGTCATTCATCAAGATCATATCTAATCTTTCACCTCAGCACCAGTTTTCTAACATTATCCCCATATCGTTGGATGAACTGAATATCCAGAAATATATAACTCTGTTGAATAAACGTAATGATTGAGCTGGTACAGCCATCCAGGAAGCTGTGATCAGGAAACTGAACCAACTACCACAACCATAGATCAGTCCAAAACTACTAGGGAGGTTCTACTGCAGTTGTACAGGGTCTTGGTGAGACCACACCTGGAGTATTGCGTACAATTTTGGTCTCCAAATCTTAGGAAGGACATTATTGCCATAGAGGGAGTGCAGAGACGGTTCACCAGACTGATTCCTGGGATGGCAGGACTGTCTTATGAAGAAAGACTGGATAGACTTGGTTTATACTCTCTAGAATTTAGGAGATTGAGAGGGGATCTTATAGAAACTTACAAAATCCTTAAGGGGTTGGACAGGCTAGATGCAGGTAGATTGTTCCCGATGTTAGGGAAGTCCAGGACAAGGGGTCACAGATTAAGGACAAGGGGGAAACCCTTTAAAACCGAGATGAGAAGAACTTTTTTCACACAGAGAGTGGTGAATCTCTGGAACTCTCTGCCACAGAGGGTAGTTGAGGCCAGTTCATTTGCTATATTTAAGAGGGAGTTAGATGTGGCCCTTGTGGCTAAGGGAATCAGGGGGTATGGAGAGAAGGCAGGTACGGGATACTGAGTTGGATGATCAGCCATGATCATATTGAATGGCGGTGCAGGCTCGAAGGGCCGAATGGCCTACTCTTGCACCTAATTTCTATGTTTCTATGTTTACTATCTACCTCATTGATGAACCTTGGGCTATCCATGATCAGATTTACCTGGCTCTACCTTGCACTAAATGGTATTCCCTTATCATGTATCTATACACTAAATGGCTCGATTATAATCTTTCCGTCGACTGGATAGCATGCAACAAAAGCTTTTCACTGTGCCTCAGTGCACGTGACAATAAACAAAACTGTAAACTGTGGAAGCCACGACCCCACTAGGCTGACAACAGCAGCAAACCACCTCCACCCCTCTCTGTGCCTCACAATTCAAGCCCCTTCTCTCCCCACCTCATGGCTTTTGTCTCCTCTTCATTTCTGGCCTTGGTCCACCCATCTGCTGATCAACCCCCCTCACCTGTGTATCCAGCTCCCAACCCGAAACGTCGAGTCTGAAGAATGTCCGGATCCGAAACTTCATCCATCATCATTTTATTCAGAGATGCTGCCTGGCCCACTAAGTGCTCCAACACTTTGTGTCTAACTGCTTGTCACTTAAGGTCATAAGATCATAAGAGATAGGAGGAGTATTAGGCCATTCGGCCCATCAAGTCGACTCCGCCATTCAATCATGGCTGATCCATCTCTCCCTCCTAACCCCATTCTCCTGCCTTCTCCCCATAACCTCTGACAACCGTACTAATCAAGAATCTATCTATCTCCGCCTTAAAGATACCCACTGACGTTGCCTCCACAACCATCTGTGGCAAAGAATTCCACAGATTCACCACCCTCTGACTAAAGAAATTCCTCCTCATCACCTTCCTAAAAGAATGTCCTTTAATTCTGAAGCTATGACCTCTAGTCCTAGACTCTCCCACTAGTGGAAACATTCTCCCCACATCCACTCTATCCATGCCTTGCCTGGCTTTGCCCTGCCCCCACCTCTCTCCCCTCTGCTACAATCAGTCTGAAGAACGGTCCTGATCCAAATCGTAGCTTGTCCATGTTCTCCGGAGATGCTGCCTGACCCACTGAATTACTCCAGCACTGTTTAGTTCAAGATTCCAGTACGTGCAGTTGCTTGTGTCTAACATATTAATTGTGTCTTTGAAAGCCCCACCAGGTCCCGTTTATCTGTTCTGCTTGTCACATCCTCTCAGTTTAGGCAATCATGACATATATATTCCATGTTGACTCTGCTCAGTCCCATTATTCTTGGAGATGTGTTCTATAAATGTATCCTTCATTAACAATGCCAGCATTTTCCCTACCACTCACATTGGTTGACAAGTCGATGGTTCCCATACACCCACCCATTACTTAAATTATTCTGGAATCTACATTCGACATCTGAAAAATGATATGCAAGGCAACCACTATCTCCAAAGCAATTCCTTTTAATGCTCTGGGATATGGATCATTGTCACAGAGTCACAGAGTGATACAGTGTGGAAACAGGCCCTTCGGCCCAACTCGCCCACACCGGCCAACAATGTCCCAGCTACACTAGTCCCACTTGCCTGCGCATGGTCCTTATCCATCCAAAACTGTTCTATCCATGTACCTGTTTCTCAAAACGATGGGATAGTCCCAGCCTCAACTACCTCCTCCGGCAGCTTGTTCCATACACCCACCATCCTTTGTGAGAGAAAGTTACCCCTCGGATTCCTATTAAATCTTTCCCCTTCACCTTGAACATATGTCCTCTGGTCCTCGATTCCCCGACTGGGCAAGAGACTATGTGTATCTACCCGATCTATTCCTCTCATGATTTTGTACACCTCTATAAGATTTCCCCTCATCCTCCTGTGCTCCATGGAATAGAGACCCAGCCTGCTCAACCTCTCCCTATAGCTCACACCCTCTAGCCCTGGCAACATCATCGTAAATCTTTTCTGGACCTTTTCAAGCTTGGCAATATCGTTCCTATAACATGGTGCCCAGGGCTAAACACAATATTCTGAATGCGGTCTCACCAACGTCTTATACAACTGTAACATGACCTCCTAACTTCTATACTCAATACTCTGTGAGTGATGAAGGCCAAAGTGCCAAGAGCCTTTTTGACCACCTTCTGTACCTGCGACTCGATCTTCAAGGAACGATGCACCTGTACTCCTGGTGTTAACTTAATTGGTATTTTTAACAGATAACACCAGCACTCGTTGTTATTTTTCTATTGACATTTGGTGCAGCACGGTGGTGCACCGATATAGTTGCTGCCTTACAGCCCCAGAAACCCGGGCTCAAGCCTGACTACGGGCGCTGTCTGTACGGAGTTTCTCCATTCTCCCCGTGACCTTGTGGGTTTTCTCTGGGTGTTCTGGATTCCTCCCACACTCCAAAGGCTGTAGGTTAATTGCCTTTGGTAAAGTTGTAAATTGTCCCTAGTGTGTGCGTAGGATAGTGTTATTGTGCGGGAACGCTGGTCGGCATGGACTCGGTTGGCCGAAGGGCCTGTTTCTCTAAACTAAAACTAAAACTGTAACTAAACTAAAATTGAAGTCCTACAGTACCTGATTTTTTGCTAGATTTTTTTATTTTCTAACATAGCTTATGAGATTTGTGTGTCTTCCGTGGAGAGATACAATATCTTTGTTTAATTCCCCTGCCATTGCCTTATTTCCCGCAAATGATCGCAGCTTCTATAGTGGATGGATATTTGCCCGCAGTAGAAACGTAAAATTCTTAAGGGATTGGACAGGCGAGATGCAGGAAAAATGTTCCCGATATTGGGGGAGTCCAGAACCAGGAATCACGGTTTAAGAATAAGGGGTAGGACTGAGATGTGGAAACACTTTTTCACACAGTTGTCAATCTGTGGAATTCTCTGCCACAGAAGGCTGTGGCCAATTCGCTGGATGTTTTCAAGAGTTAGATTCAGCTCTTAGGGCTAACAGAATCAAGGAATATAGAGATAAAGCAGGAACGGGGTACTGATTTTGGATGATCAGCCATGATGATATTGAATGGCGGTGCTGGCTTGAAGGGCCGAACGGCCTACGTCTGCATCTATTTTGTTTCTATATTCGTTTTTTGCCTTTTATCTACCTGTGAAAGGACTTCAAATCTGTTTTGACGTTGCCGGCTTATCTTGACTCGCATTGTATCTTGTATACTGAGGCGAGGGAGCTCCAGACCGCTAATGGTACACATTAGATTTCTGTTTGGACACATTCCAAGAATGCTGACCACGAGGCAATTGGCAATGAGACATCCGAGAACTCTGCAGTCTCTCTGCAATCACCTTGCGTTCACAGGTTCTGAGTGATATGAGAGCTCTGAGCTGGGAATTTCAGTGAGAACAGATTGGTTTTTGGACTGCCGTTGTCAGTGGAGACCCGCTGGATCCAAAGTGAGAGATTGCACGGCAGGTTGGAATGATGTGAGGCAGTTTTCACAGATTATAAGAATCTAAGTATGATTATTGCAGAAACAAATTGGCTCTGGCACACATTCTTGGAATCATTCTATATATTCCCCATTCCAAATTGATCACCCCACACTTTGTCAGATAATTGTCTTTATTGAGACGGCAACGGTAGAGTTGCTGCCTCGTGGCGCTTGCCATGCAGGAGAACCGGGTTCGATCCCGACTACGCGTGCTGTCCGTACGGGGCTTGTACGTTCTCCCCGTGACCGCGTGCGCTTTCTCCGAGATCTTCAGTTTCCTCCCACACTCAAAAGACGTACAGGTTTGTAGGTTAATTGGCTTGGGATAAATGTAAATTGCCCCTAGTGTGTGTAGGATATTGTTAGTGTGCGGGGATCGCTGGTCGGCGCGGACTCGGTGGGCTGTATCTCTAAGCAAATACAAAGTGGTGGAGAGCCTCTGCAGGTCAGGTGGCAACTGTGGAGGGACTAGGCAGGGTATGTTTTGGGTCAGGACCCTCCTTGAGACTGATTGGAGAGGAAGAAAGCTTGAAAGGTTGGAGGGGGTTGGAGGGGGGCAAAGCCAAGCAAGTAATTAGTGGATACAGGGTGAGGAGGGTTTGATTAGCAAATGTGAGGAGTTAGATTAGATTAGATTAGACTTTATTAATCCCCTTATTCAGGGGAAATTCAGATGTCCTTGCAGCACACTAATAAAAATACAACATAGCATTCAAGAAGAAATTCAACACCAAAACACAAAAACATCCCCCCATAGTGGTTCCCACTGTGGGGGAAGGCACAAAGTCCAGTCCCCATCCTCTTGTCCACCCAGAGTCGGGCCTATTGAGGCCTCCACAGTCGCCGCCACGGCGCCCGATGTTCTCGCCGGGTGATGGTGCTCCGGCGTCGGGAGAACCCCCAGCGGCTTGGGGTGCCAGGAACGGCCGCCTTCCCACCGGAGACCGCGGCTTCCAAGCCAAACAGACCGCGCCGGACGGAGCTCCACACACTGGCGATCTCGGCGAGAGATCCCAGGCTCCGGGATGTAAAGTTCAGCGCCGCAGCTGGCCGCTCCACAGAACCGCGGCTCCACGATGTTATTATCGGCGGTCCCAGCATACTGGAGTTCCAGCGCGGCGACCCAGGAAAGGCATCGCCCGCTCCACGACAGCGCTCCAGCGCCGCGCCGCCGCCGCCAAAGCTGTTCTGGCCAGGTCACCTTAGGGTAACGTCGCTCCAGGATAGTAGCATAGGTTAGAGGGGGAGAGGAGACAAAGGGGTGTCAAATAAACAGAGGTGGAGTAAAATGTACAGCTGGAGGGTGGGATATGGGTGGAAGGGGACAGAGGGGTGGAAAAAGGAGGGGAAGGGAATGGGGGGAGGGGGGTTGGGAATGAGAGATGAATGTACAAAGGAGGGGAAAGGAACAGGGTGCCTGAAGGGGTGGGACGGAGAAGTGGGGAGAGGTGGATGCTCTTTGTGGTGGGAGTGGGTGACCCAGGAAACAGAGAAGGGGGGGGGAGGGGGGTGGGAGAAGCTGGAGAATTCAATGTTCACAGCACTGGGTTGTAAGCTACCCAGGCGAGAAACCCCAAGTGGTCGCAGGGAGAACATGCAAACCCCGTACAGACAGCATCCGTAGTCGGGATCAAACCCGGGACTCCGGTGCTCTAAGACCTCTGCACCACCTTGCCGCCCATTCATCCCTGAATCTGCAAGCTGAAATAATAACTGGTCCTTGTAACATTGCAGCCCTGAAATGCCGACTGTTCATTTCACTCCGCAGATGTTGCCTGATCCATTGAGTTACCCCAGCAGTGCTCCTTGTTTTTGCTCCAGATTCCAGCATCCGCAGTCTCTTGTGCCTCTGTATAACATTGCTGCTTGTTGGAGGTCACTGTCTACAAATTTACTGTCATGTTTCCAGCAGTATTTTCAGCAGTTACCCATGTAACACCAAGTGCTTTAGCGCCTGCTGTAAACAACCTGTAAAGTGTTGTGCATTTGTAAGTCACATCATCGATTTATTCCAATCATGATTAAAGCCTCTTGGTTTCACATGGTCTCTCACTTCCAGCTCTTTATCATGCACACTGCAGATGGCTCGATTGTCCTTCTGCTGAATGACTTTATTCTTTGGAGCGCAGAAGGTTAAGGGGGGACTTGATAGAGGTTTTTAAAATGATGAGAGGGATAGACAGAGTTGACGTGGAAAAACTTTTCCCACTGAGAGTAGGGAAGATTCAAACAAGGGGACATGACATGAGAATTAAGGAACTGAAGTTTAGGGGTAACATGAGGGGGAACTTCTTTACTCAGAGAGTGGTAGCTGTGTGGAATGAGCTTCCAGTGAAGGTGGTGGAGGCAGGTTCGTTTTTATCATTTAAAAATAAATTGGATAGTTATATGGATGGGAAGGGAATGGAGGGTTATGGTCTGAGCGCAGGTATATGGGACTAGGGGAGATTATATGTTCGGCACGGACTAGAAGGGTCGAGATGGCCTGTTTCCGTGCTGTAATTGTTATATGGTTATATGTTATATGGTTAGCACGCAACAAAAAGCTTTTCGCTGTACCTCGTTACACAAGACAATCAACTAAGCTAAACTGAATATCACGATGCTTCATCTACTCAGTGAGTTACTGCAGATTGTGGCTCTAAATGACCCCCCCCCAACCCACCCCAAGCTCCTGCTTCATGCTTCTGGCTCCCAGTTAATAGTGGCACCCTGGTCAGTTCAGTTTTAGTTTCACGGGTTTCAGGTCACGATATTACGGGAAAGAAGGGTAAGAGTTAAGGGCTTGTCCCACTTTCACGATCTAATTCACGACCTCTGCCGAGTTTGCCCTTGACTCATACTCGCAGCATGGTCGTCACGAGGTCGTAGGTTGGTCGTAGCAGGTCGTGACGCTAGTCGTAGGTACTCGTGGCATCAATTAGGTCGGGCCGTTTTTCTAGGTTGTGAAAAGGGGACAGGCCCTTAAAAGAAGTTGGTGGTTTGGTTGGCACTGAGAAAGCAGGTTAATTCAACATCTGCATTGAAGGGCACTTAACAGGCAATGTGTAGATGTGTGCAAATGTATCTTGAGATGAGGCAGTTCCCTACCTGGTGGTTCATCTGATCTAAACAATGCCGCGAAAGCTTTTACATTCGACATTTTCCTTTTGCAGTTCGAGAGGATTCACATCAAGAAATGCAACTGGTCCAAAGATAGACACAAAATGCTGGAGTAACTCAGCAGGACAGGCAATATCTCTGGAGAGAAGGAATGGGTGGTGTTTTGGGTCGAGACCCTTCTTCAGACATTCATACGCCTCGACCCGAAACGTCACCCATTCCTTTTCTCCAGAGATGCTGTCTGCCCTGCTGAGTTGCTCCAGCTTTTTGTGTCTTATCTTCGGTTTAAACCAGCATCTGCAGTTCCTTCAGACGCATGTGACTGGTCTAAAAACGGTTTCTCATATTGCTGTGTGATTTCTATAAAAACCAAAGCGTAATTTCCCACTTGTGTTGGCCTTTTGAACAGTCATTGTACCAACACCGTTGGCCCTGATTGTCCTCCATGGAAGCAGTTCTCACTTTCCTTGAGAACTCCAAAGATTTTGTTTTTGTGCTGATATGTGAACTTGCCATTTGAACAGTAATGTTCCAGCCTGGTTGGTGATTTTCTTTTCACCTGATTATGCGTGGTTTAATCTCTCGTCACCGCGACGTGAGAGCAAAAACAACACTTTTTGTATTTGCAAAGCAAAGATGTTGGCGTGGATGCACAGTTGTACTCCCTCGGGCTTTGTTAGGCTGATGATAGTCGCGGGGGACTGATGTTTGCTTCATGAATCACAGCTGGCTAGTATTATGAAAGTTGTTTGTTAACAGACCGAACAACAGCATCCCCCGACAGCTGTACGTCTCCATATCTTCCTGCTTTTTCATTTAATGAAACTTCTGCTCCGGGGACAAATGGATTTAGATATTGACGCCAGGATATTGTGGCTCTGGAATAAAAGTACGAATGTACTTAAGTAACATATTAATTTTCAAACCTCACAGCCCACGTACATTTGTTCTTTAATGAGGTAATTACAAACGCTGCTTCCATATCAAGTTAATGTTCAGGGAATCGAGTTGATTGTGCAGCAGGTTCATTTAGGTCTTGTGGGAACATTTTGTGTGAGATTATTAGTTAATTATATTTTTGCAGAAATTAAGAGCACTCATTTTAACTCATTGTAAATGAGAAAAATTTAACTTTTTGTTTAAATGAATGGGTTTATGGATTAGTAGGTGCTTTGAACTGTGGGAAATGTTTGGAGTGATATTTTGCAAATGCAATAATAATCTAGTGTGGCAATTATGCTTGGTTATGACAAAGACAATAGATGGATATAATTAAGGGGATACTTATGACTATTAAGCCCTCGGAGCTATCATTAACCATTAAAATGTGGGGAAAGTTGAATCTTGAAAACTTGGGAGGGTTGAGTTTGGAGAGATACAACGCGGAAACAACCCTTTTGGCCCACCGAGTCCGCGCCGACCAGCAATCCAAGATTCAAGAGAGTTTATTGTCATGTATCCCAGATAGGACAATTCTTGCTTTCCCCGCACATTAACACTATCATACACACACTGGGGGCAATTTTTTACACGCACACCAAGCCAATTAACCTTTAATCTTTGAAGTGTTGGAGGAAACTGAAGATCTCGGAGAAAACCCACACGGTCACAGGGAGAATGGACAAACTCCGTACAGGCAGCGCCCATAGTCGGGATTGAACCCGGGTCTCCGGCGCTGCAAGCGCTGTAAGGCAGCAACTCTACCGCTGCGCCACTGTGCCGCACTGTTGATACAATGCAAAATAGATTAACTGAGCAGTTAAACAATAGCCTGAATCAAACAAAAACCCTTAAATTTGGGAAAGACTATTGTTGGGTATGTGCAGGAAACATGCAAAAAAGGTTGCAGCCGAGTTGCAAAATAATCTTCTGTTTATTTCTCTCGATTATGAAATATCATGGGAATCATAATCTTTGTTCCGGAGCCACTGGATCAAAATGGATGATAAAGCAATACCTCATTTTTACCCGTACCTATAGTTTGAAGAAGGGTCCTGACCTGAAACGTCACCTGTTCCATATTCGCCAGAGCTGCTGCCTGACCCAGTTGAGTTACTCCAGCATTTTGTGTTTTTTTTTTGTAAACCTGCATCTGCAGTTCCTTGTTCGTACAATACCTCATTCCACCTGGATAGCCGGAGAAAACAATGCAATGAATATTGAATTTTCTAATTTCAGGTAACCGGCACCTCTGTGGCTCTTTCCTCGCACCAACTGGTCCAATTAGTTTCTCTCTACCCCTGCACCATTGCCTTGATTCATTTCCATGTTGAGAGAATGGAGCAGCTGGGCTTGTACACTCTGGAGTTTAGAAGGATGAGAGGGATTATCATTGAAACATATAAGATTGTTAAGGGTTTGGACACATTAGAGGCAGGAAAAATGTTCCCGATGTTGGGGGAGTCCAGAACCGGGGGCCACAGTTTAGGAATAAGGGGTAAGCCATTTAGAACGCAGACGAGGAAACACTTTTTCTCACAGAGAGTTGTGAGTCTGTGGAATTCTCTGCCTCAGAGGGCGGTGGAGGCCGGTTCTCTGGATACTTTCAAGAGAGAGCTAGATAGGGCTCTTAAAAATAGCGGAGTCAGAGGATATGGGGAGAAGGCAGGAACGGGGTAATGATTGGGGATGATCAGCCATGATCACATTGAATGGCGGTGCTGGCTCGAAGGGCTGAATGGCCTACTCCTGCACCTATTGTCAACCTATGTTATCTTCTTGAGGTTGATTGGGGGTGGGACTTTACCGGCACATTTAGTGGAATTAATAAATGGTCAAATTTTCAACGAGCATTTCACCTCCGCCCCTGCACGTCGTACACAAGCGAAAACTACCTCTGTTTTTCCCACATTCTGGTTTTGCTCATTTGGAGCATGGTGCAAAAAGTTAAAGTCATTTGATGAAGTTTTACTCAGGGGAACGTATATACCAAGGAATAATTAATCCCACAATGAAACAGACATTAGTGGGCATTTGGTAAGTCATGAGTGTAATTGGATTTTTATATTTACAACTGCAACCAATTGAGGTAAAACAGTCCTACCCCCTGCCACCCTGAGCACTTGGAAGCTCTATTTTGAATAATAAAACACAAGAGCACTTGTTTTTCCTTTACAAAGTCCAGCCATTCGTTATAATTTTAATAGCGTTAACTTTATTTTCTCACTACTTAATTTCGGACACTGATTAGGAGGCATGGCTCTGCTCAACAGAATGAATTGACACAAAGACCGTCAGAATTGTTAATTCATCTGGTTCCAAATGCTGAGCCCAATATCTATTTAACCGAGAAACAATAATTGAATACTTTATTGTCACATGTGACAAGTCACAGTGAAATTCTTTGCTTGCATACCCAAGGTATGCAAATAGTCGCCTGCTAAGGGCGCTTGCAAAATTACAAAGTACCCCTATGCCGGGTCCCACCTTTGTCCTCCCGCCTCTCCCCCCTCCTCATGGTGATCCCTCCATGCCGGGTCCTCCATTGTTCATGGTTCTTCTCTCCCCCCTCCTCAAGGTGGTTCCTTCCCCCGGCAGCTGTTCCTTCCCCCGGCAGCTGCCTCCTCACTTCCACATGGTCCGTCCTCGCAAGCCGGCCAAGGGACTGCAGATGCTGGATTACAAAAATAAAGGGACTGAGGGGCATGTGGGGGGCTGAGCCGTGGGGAGAGACTGAGCAGGTTAAGACAGTATTCCGTGGAGCACAGAAGGATAAGGTGCGATCTTATACAGATGTACAAGATCATGAAAGGAATAGAGAGAATGAATGCACAGATTCCTTTACCCAGAGTTGGGGAATCAAAAACCAGAGGGCGTAGGTTCAAGGTGAGAGGCGAAAGGTTTAATAGGAACCTGAGGGGTAACTTTTTCACTCAAAGGGTGATGGGCATGTGGTACGACCTTCTTGAGGAGGTAGTTGAGACAGGTACTATAACAACATTTAAAATAAATTTGGACGTACATGGATAGCAAAGATTTAGAGGGGTGTGGGCCAAATGTAGGCAGGTGGGGTTAGTGTAGATGGGTCAAATAAGTCGGCATGGGCAAGTTGGGCCACTGGATCTGTTTCCGTGCTGTATGACTCTATGACATTGAAGAAGGGTCCCGACCAGTAACATGAATCCACGTTCTCCAGTGATGCTGCCTGAACCGCTGAGTTACTCCAGCGCGTTGTGTCTGTTTCATTTCTATTAAATTTATATTGCTAATTGTTTTACAACATTAAAATTATCAATAAAATAAAGAAGGTAGACAATTGCTGGAGAAACTCAACGGGTGAGGCAGCATCTATGGAGCGAAGGAAACATAGAAACATAGAAATTAGGTGCAGGAGTAGGCCATTCGGCCCTTCGAGCCTGCACCGCCATTCAATATGATCATGGCTGATCATCCAACTCAGTATCCCGTACCTGCCTTCTCTCCATACCCCCTTATCCCCTTAGCCACAAGGGCCACATCTAACTCCCTCTTAAATATAGCCAATGAAGTGGCCTCAACTACCCTCTGTGGCAGAGAGTTCCAGAGATTCACCACTCTCTGCGTGAAATAGGTGACGTTTCAGGTCGAGACCTTTCTTCAGACTGGACCCGAAACATCACCTATTTCCTTCGCTCCATAGATGCTGCCTCACCCGCTGAGTTTCTACAGCATTTTTGTCTACCTTTGATTTTCCAGCATTAAATAAAACAAAGAGCTCTGTTTTAAAAGACACTTGATGTTTAGTTTGCTGCTTGCAGTGGTGTGTTTTTTTCAAATGGTTACAATTGTACACCTACAATTAAGATTTATTTTACTGCCCACCATAAACTGAAAGCAGATCTGGACTGTGTGAAACTCTCTTGACAAGCAAAACATTTTTTTTTTTTTGCTTAATTTATTTTCTGACTGATGTGTTTTGGTGCTCAGTTGTGAATTTATTTCAGATGTTGAGGTCATAAAAGCTTTGTGCTAACAACCAATTTAATCATGGAAAAAAAAAAGCAACTCCATGCCTCTACTTAAAAATGACATCTGTTGCTGTTTCGATGAATAATCCATGAGATTCCTTGAAGAATATGATAATTTGTATCATGGTGAACCTTTAGTCTTATCTACTTATGTTTGCTGGTTTAAATGAAGTTATGGCCCTCATTTTTCTCTTTTCATCTAAAATATAGTGAAGATAATCGTAGGTATATAAGTATTTAAATCAGTGATTCATCCCAGTAATTTAACTAGATCATTTTGGAATTAATTTTTGTCATGAGGTTTTCTCTATCTGCATGAAAGGACTTTAGATTTGCATCAATTGGGACCAAATTAGATCGACACAAAAAGCTGGAGTGATTCAGCGGGTGAGGCAGCATCTCTGGAGAGAAGGAATGGGTGATGTTTCGGGTTGACTGAGACTGAGAGTCAGGGGAAAGTTCTTCAGACTGAGAGTCAGGGGAAAGGGAAACAAGAGATATAGATGGTGATGTAGAGAGAGATATAAAAAAATGAATGAAAGATATGCCAAAAATTAAACTTCACTGAAGTATTACAGAAGTTCTATGAAAACATGCAAGTTCTGTAACGTTTTATTCTGAGGCTTTGTTGCTTTAATTTTGTCGTGCATTCATGATTACCCTATCCAAACCTTTCTCAAAGCTTTGGAATATGTAATTATAGTCCAGGATGTTGTATTCCAACATAGCAAAAGGATTTGATTCATAGCAAAAGGATTTGATTTGAGTATAGGAGCAGGGAGGTTCTACTGCAGTTGTACAGGGTCTTGGTGAGACCACACCTGGAGTATTGTGTACAGTTTTGGTCTCCAAATCTGAGGAAAGATGTTCTTGCCATAGAGGGAGTACAGAGAAGGTTCACCAGACTGATTCCTGGGATGTCAGGACTTTCATATGAAGAAAGACTGGATAGACTCGGCTTGTACTCGCTAGAATTTAAAAGATTGAGGGGGGATCTTATAGAAACGTACAAAATTCTTAAGCGGTTGGACAGGCTAGATGCAGGAAGATTGTTCCCGATGTTGGGGAAGTCCAGGACAAGGGGTCACAGTTTATTGATAAAGGGGAAATCCTTTAGGACCGAGATGAGAAAAACATTTTTCACACAGAGAGTGGTAAATCTCTGGAACTCTCTGCCACAGAAGGTAGTTAAGGCCAGTTCATTGGCTATATTTAAGAGGGAGTTAGATGTGGCCCTTGTGGCTAAAGGGATCAGGCGGTATGGAGAGAAGGCAGGTACGGGATACTGAGTTGGATGATCAGCCATGATCATATTGAATGGCGGTGCAGGCTCGAAGGGCCGAATGGCCTACTCCTGCACCTAATTTCTATGTTTCTATGTTTCTAATATGCTGGAAATGCTCAGCCACCTTTAAGACTCTTCATCTGAAAAGAGACCAGAAATGGTGGAATGCGCAACAAAAAGAGAGAGGATTAAGAGGATCTCAGTTTAGTAGTTTAGTGTATTGTGTACCGAGAAACAGTGAAAAGCTTTTGTTGCGTTCTAAGCTGTCATAGAAACATAGAAACATAGAAATTAGGTGCAGGAGTAGGCCATTCGGCCCTTCGAGCATGCACCGCCATTCAATATGATCATGGCTGATCATCCAACTCAGTCTCCCGTACCTGCCTTCTCTCCATACCCCCTGATCCCCTTAGCCACAAGGGCCACATCTAACTCCCTCTTAAATATAGCCAATGAACTGGCCTCAACTACCCTCTGTGGCAGAGAGTTCCAGAGATTCACCACTCTCTGTGTGAAAAAAAATCCAGAAAAAAACTGTCAGAGTGGATGATCAGCCATGATCATATTGAATGGGGGTGCAGGCTCAAAGGGCCGAATGGCCTACTCCTGCACCTATTTTCTATGTTCCTATCCCAAAGACGTTAATCACGTATTTAAGATCACGTGGCATATACATATAATTGGTTTTGATCAGTCCGGTACATGAAAGAATCCCTTGGGACCATAGTCAAATTTAAACCTTCACTCCACATTAAGATAGAACCATCTGATCAAGATCACATTCCTATCTTTTGTCATTACTATCAGTTTTCTGTCGGTTGCTTGGTATGAGAAAATTAACATCTCTCTCATGGCACTGTTTATTGTTGATCAGTATGTTGCTGATTTGAAGCTCTTGGGTTGAGGTTGTCAACCGGCAGATTTCCTATTTTGGGCACCTCAGAGCATTGAAGAGAAAGAACCAATGCTTTCTCTGCAAAATCAACCGAATTCAGTGGCCGGCTAACTGAACTGTCGTCACTTTTCTCTCTCTGGCTAACATTTCCAGCTTTGGTGTGATGATTACTCTTGGTCCCTTTGGTCAGGCTTCAATGTTTGCACGCGTGCTACCAGATCTTCGATCCTCGATTAGGCACGAGATGACCAGTTTATGTTCTCAAAGCCACCAGGAAGAGATCCCAAGCTAGACACAAAAAAGCTGGAGTAACTCTGCGGGACAGGCAGCATCTCTGGAGAGAAGGAATGGGTGACGTTTCGGGTCGAGACCCTTCTTCAGACTCGCTCCCAGCCAGTTATTGGCAGGCTGAGAATACTAGTCATGACACTGAAGGAGGCCATTTGGTCCATCAATGCCATGCCAGTGTTCAGCAAACCCAAACACATTCACTTTCTCATCTTCCCATGTCAACTTCAGCCAGCATATGATGCCCTTGGCTGAGAAGGAGAACCTGGGGAGAGAATTCCACAATCTTAAACTCTAGGTAGACACAAAAAGCTGGAATAACTCGGCCAGTCTGAAAGCATCTCTGGAGAAAAGGAATACGACACGATAGAATTTTATTTATCCCGGGAGGGAAATTGATCTGCCAACAGTCATTAAAACACAAAATACATGGAACATGAAATCAAAGTGACGAGTGGAAAGGCTTGGGGGGATGTGCAAAGAATTTAAGGGGAGGGGGGGGAGAGAGGGGAGTCAGTCTCAGTCTATCCCACAACGGAAGGGGGAGTAGTTGTAAAGTTTGATAGCCACAGGGAAGAAGGATCTCCTGTGGCGTTCTGTCCTGCATCTCTCGACCCTATTCCTTTCCTCCAGAGATGCTGTCTGACCCTCTGAGTTACTCCAGCTTTTTGGGTCTATCTTCGGTTTAAACCAGCATCTGCAGTTCCAACTTACACACCTCAACCTCCAGTTGATCTCCAAGTTCACAACATGAATTGGAATCATATTTTTTGTGCATAAACACAACATTTATTTTTCTTAAGCATATTCTTGAATAGCAGGTTGATGTGAGGTGTTGACATTGAGCCTGTCAACCTTCCTGTAAAAGAGTCGAGAGTGTTTTATTGTCATATGTCAGGTCAGTTCCGTTTATTGTCACAAGTACGGAGGTAGAGTAAAAAGCTTTTGTTGCGTGCAAACCAGACAGCAGAAAGACAAGACATGATTCAGCCATTTCCAGTGCATAGATAGATGATAAGGTAAGAACGTTTAGTGCAAGATAAAGCCAGCAAAGTCCAATTAAGGATAGTCCGAGGGTCACCAATGAGGTGAATAGTAGTTCAGCACTGCTTTCTGGTTGTGGTGGGACGATTCAGTTGCCTGATAACAGCTGGAAGAAACTGTCCCTGTATCTGGAGGTGTGCGTTTTGACACTTCTATACCTTTTGCCTGATGGGAGAGGGGAGCACAGGGAGTAGCCAGGGTGACACACATCCTTGATTATGCTGCCGGCCTTGCCGAGGCAGCGTGAGATATAAATGGACTAAATGGAACAATTAAAATCTTGAGTGAACAATGAAAATCTTATTTTCAGCAGCACAGCAGAACCCAATCATAGCCATAAAGTCGTAACCAATCCAAGGGATTTCTGGAAATGTAATTCAAATTCTGGTTGTGCCTTTAAATATGACCTCAATTTATTCAAAAATAATAATTCCCGTGGTTAAAATCCTGAAACAGTTTGACAAGGGAAGGAATAGCAGACTGCTTGCAGAAAGAGTCTTGCATTTATACAGTGCCATGTGCGATTTCTTCAGGGAAATAGCACGATGTGTTCTGCTGAGTCCATCTGAAAGAGCAGATGGGGCTTCATTTTTAATGTCACGTCTATAGATGGAAACCTTGAATCGTTACACGAGGACTTGATCCTGTGTTGTGTAGGTTGGACAAGGAGGTGAGAATTGTGCAAACACCCCACCTGACACTTGGGGAGTGTTGCTCTCTGTTCGGGTTGCCTGGGTTGTTTGATATTTTGCTGCTCTTGCATCCAACACTGCTTGCTTTTTGCTCCGTTTACAATCTTCTGCTAACTGTAAGAAGTTTGAGACGAGAGACTTTCAGTTGAAAGAAGTGACGATGAAACAGTTCCGTCGGATAACTTCTTCAGTGTGTTACTTCACTCACTTACCAAGACTAGAGTAGTTCGTCCTTTAGCAGAGATTGCATTGCTGCAGAGCTGTGAGGAATTATTATTGGTGCATCTCCAGAGTGAGAATTTGTTCTTTTAAAAAAAAGTGCTTTTTACTAAAAAGCTGTTGAAATAAACAATTGCATATTCACTGTGATATTGCATTTTCTTTACAAGCTGCTTCTGATTGTGTTCAGAAGTCTACACTAGAATAAGGGTGGTTCCATTCCTATTTGCAACTGAAACTTGAAATTACTGCTTGCATATTTAGCTGCTTTATGTGTATTCATTTGATTATACATAAACTTAAGTGTGAAGCACTTCATTAATTGTCAACAGAATGGCAGCTCTCAACACTGAGCAGGATGGATGAACCTTAGCAATTTGCTATGGTAACCCTCTTAATGGCCAATTGACAGCAGCAGTGAAGAATGCCATTGAGCAGTGACTCTTTGAGATCATATTTATTCTTACGTAGGCCAAGTCATAAGGTCACAAGTGATATGAGCAGAATTAGGTCCTTTGGCCCATCAAGTCTACTCCGCCATTCAATCATGGCTGATCTATCTCTCCCTCCTAACTCCATTCTCCTGCCTTCTCCCCATAACCCCTGACACCCGTACTAATCAAATATCTGTCAATCTGTGCCTTATAAATATCCATTGACGCCCTCCACAGCCCTCTGTAGCAAAGAATCTCACAGATTCACCACCCTCTGACAAAAGAAATTCCTCCTCATATCCTTCCTAAAGGAATGTCTTTTAATTCTGAGGCTATGACCTTTGGTCCTAGACTCTCCCACTAATGGAAACATCCTCTCCACACCCATTCTCTCCAAGCAGTTCTGTATGTTTCAATGAGGTCCCCCCTCATTCTTCTAAACTCTGCAACAAACTGAGCAGTTACACAGTAACTCTCTGTGTGACTGAACTGAGAATCTCTGGAACTCTCTGCCACACAAGGTAGTTGAGGCCAGTTCATTAGCTATATTTAAGAGGGAGTTAGATGTGGCCCTTGTGGCTAAAGGGATCAGGGGGTATGGAGAGAAGGCAGGTACGGGATACTGAGTTGGATGATCAGCCATGATCATATTGAATGGCGGTGCAGACCCGAAGGGCCGAATGGCCTACTCCTGCACCTATTTTCTATGTTTCTATGTTTCTCTGCTATCGTAAGTCAATGTCCCCATTGTTCTAATGAAGTGTCAAGAAAGCCACACGGTTGCTCTTAGCATTAAATGCATTCATATATTTTTTCATTAAAGCTCAGCATCAAAAGTTTCAGATTCAGTGGATATCTTTAAGGCAGAGATAGATAGATTGTTGATTAGTACGGGTGTCAGAGGTTATGGGGAGAAGGCAGGAGATTGGGGTTCGGAGGGAGAGACAGATCAGCCATGATTGAATGGTGGATAGAGACAATGGGCCAAATGGCCTAATTCTATTCCTCATGACCTTCTGATCTTATGCTGACTTCAACGACATTAAGTGAAATCTGCCAGGAGTGTAGCGATGTGTGGTCATGGAAAGTCCTGAAGTGACATCGAGCTGAGAGTCAGGATAAAAAGAAGGGCCTCGACTCAAAACGTCACCTATTTCCTTCGCTCCATAGATGCTGCCCCACCCGCTGAGTTCCTCCAGCATTTTTGTCTCCTGTGGGAAAAAAAAGATTGAATGTCCTCGGGCTCAAAATCTGGCAGAAAGCAGGCAATAAGTAGAGAAATGAACATGGAGCTAGACGGATGAGATTTTTATCTTGCATGTCAACCTAGCGGTGAAAGACAACCTGCATAAAATGGTACTAAAGCTGCAGCTCGATGTAGATTTTTGTGAACCAGTGACTGATGTCTCCCATGTCAGTCTGCATTAACATCACAGTTGCAATGGGATTTCACTGTAGATGTTATCTAACGATAAATATGTTCTTTACATTTTAAAACGGCAAAGTCTGCCCCCATGCCACAGAAGAGAATTCCCAAATTGTTTTAGATTTCTATCATCTGCAGGGTTTTTTTTTGTAATATGTTCAAAATTCCAAGCTCAATTTTTTTGTTGTTGTCAATTTCGACTTAACTGGTTCCACCCGGGGGCCGTAATATAAGCACTGCGATTTGATTTGTCGCTTTTGGATTGGCAAGTGTGAAAATAAGAAAATAAGTTGGGATTGAGAAAGGGACGACAGCTGCAGACGCTGGAACAAAAGGAAATGCTGGGAGTACTGGGAATTCTCTGCCACAGAAGGCAGTGGAGGCCAATTCACTGGATGTTTTCAAGAGCGAGTTAGATATAGGGCTTGAGGCTAACGGAATCAAGGGATATGGGGAGAAAGCAGGAACAGGGTACTGATTTTGCATGATCAGCCATGATCATGTAGAATGGCGACGCTGGCTCAAAGGGCCGAATAGCTGACACCTGGACCTATTTTCTATGTTTCTAATCAGACAGCATTGGTGGAGAGAGGAACAGAGTAAATGTTTCATGTTCATCTCAAGTGTTAATTGTTTATTTCTCCGTGATCGCTGCCTGATCTGCTGCATGTCTCCAAGATCTTTTTTTTGATTTTCTCAACGATAGCCGGGCAGTGACAATAATTCGCAATAGATTCTTGTGCAGGAGGGAACTGCAGATGCTGGTTTAAACCGAAGATAGACACAAAGAGCTGGAGCAACTCAGCGGGACAGGCAGCATCTCTGGAGAGGATGGGTGACGTTTTGGGTCGAGACCCTTCTTCAGACTCTTGATTAGATAGATTCTTGATTAGTACGGGTGTCAGCGGCTATGTGGAGAAGGCAGGAGAATGGGGTTAAGAGGATAGATCAGCCATGATTGAATGGCGGAGGAGACTTGATGGGCCGAATGGCCTAATTCTGCTCCTATGACATGAATTTATGAAGTAAATCTGCTGAATGAATTGGACTTGGCTGAAGCTGGTGATTTGTTAGCTGTGCTCCTGGCACTTTAATGGAGAATGACTATTTGTGGGGGATGTTCAGTGAGGACAGCCAACAATCTTGAGGTTAGTTGCACTGAAGGATTAGATTGTATTTTTGAGAAAGAAGTGAAACCTTTGGGGCTGTGAAATTCGGTCGAGTTGAGTTTAATTGTACCTGACATCTCCACAAGAACGGCTGTAAGAAAACCAAAACCGATACAAAAACATACTTAGAAAAGTGAACAAGTCGGTGTCAATACAAGAGTTGGACTGCAGTGTTCCATTGTCGAGGCCAGGTTAGAGTTGTGCAGGTTGGTTCAAGAACCTGTTCGTTGTCGGAATTTAGTTGTTCCTGAATCTGATCATGTGGGACTTTAGGCTTCTGTATCTCCAGCCCGATGGTTGGAGTGAAGAGAGGACGTGACCTAAATAGCAGGGATCCTGGATGTTAGATGTCCCCATCTTGAGGCCCCAATGGCTCGATTGTGACCATGTGCTACCCAGTCTTTCCGCTGACTGGTTAGCACGAAACAAAAAGCCTTTCACTGTACCTCGGTACACGTGACAATAAACTAATCTGAAACTGGAGATGGTTTTGATGGAGGGGGGGGGCTGTGCCTGGAGTGGTCTGGTCTGAGTTCACAATCCCTGCAGTCTATTCCATTCCTGTGCATTGGAATCGCTGTAGCAGGCCATGGTACAACCACTCTGGATACTTTCCATGCACTTACCTGCCTCTCCTCTCTTCAAGCTGTCTTCACCCCTTACCCCCCACCACCACCACCCATGGCCGACGGAGACTCGCAGCGGTGAAGCCTCGCGGGTCGACTCTTGGTCGGCGATTGATGAGGGTGCGGGGGGGAACCACCGTGATAGGGGAAGGGGGAAGCACAATGGGGAACCTGGTGTGGTCGGACTGCCCTGGGGGAAGGGTAGGGGGAAGAACAAAGGAGGAACCGGCGGCGTACTTTGTAAGTTTGTCAGCGCCGTTTTTGCGGCGAGAAATTTGCATTCCTTGTTTAAGGAAGACCCACAGATTCTGGAAAAATCAAAGGTAGACAAAAATGCTGGAGAAACTCAGCGGGTGAGGCAGCATCTATGGAGGGAAGGAAATAGGCGATGTTTCGGGTCGAGACCCTTCTTCAGACTGGGGGGGGGGGGGGGGGGGGGATGCGGAACTTGAAGAAAGGAAGAGGCGGAGACAGTGGGCGGTGGGAGAGCTGGGAAGGGGAGGGGAAAGAGGGAGAATGCAAGGGCTACCTCAAATTGGAGAAGTCAATGTTCATACCGCTGGGGTCTAAACTACCCAAGCGCAAATATGAGGTGCTGCTCCTCCAATTTGTGGTGGGACTCAGTCTGGCCATGGAGGAGGCCCAGGACAGATAGGTCGGATTCGGAATGGGAGGAGGAGTTGAAGTGCTGAGCCACCGGGTTTGCAAGCAAGAAATTTCACTGTGACTTGGCACATGTGACAATAAAGTACTCCACTCCATTCCAATCAGTCTGAAGATGGATCCAGACCCAAGACATCACTTATCCATATTCTCCGGAGATGCGGCTTGACCCGCTGAGTTACTCCAGCACTTTGTGTCCTTTTTGTGTATTAACTAGCATTTTTTTTTCTACTTTCTATAGAAGTCTGTAAAAGTATTGAGAAAGAAATTAGATAGATTATTGCGTGGGCTATGTTGACAAGTCTGCATTGATGTAAACTTCTGGTTGTCCCAGTACGATTGGGCAAGTTACACTATTTGTGTTGGGCCATGTGAGTTTTGCTATTTTGCATGTTTTTTTGGGAGGAATTGGAAGATAACTTTGATTGTTACCTCCCTCCAACTAGCACCAAAGCATTGAGCTCCTATCGGAAACTATGCACTCAGCAGAGCCAAACTAAATCCTACAGGTGTTTATAGATTTCCTATTACCTTGAATTAGAGGCTGTTGAAGGTGTTGATGGATTTTTGCATTTTTTAGATAGTTGGCTGACCAAATGAAACGCCAGTCCATTAAAATGTCATCAGATTGAAGAGCAATTGCACCGCAGTTTTGACTCCAGTATTAATAGCAAAATAAGGAATATCTCTCAACTTTTGAAATGTTGTGATGGACTGTGTCTAAGAGAACCAGTAAGGGAGCAGTCAGCCACTTCTACTGAGAGAGTAGTTGAGCAGTGAAGAGCAAAATCTCCCACAGAGATTAATGTAATCATTAAAAGCCCAGTCTCACGGTACGAGTTCATTCCAAGAGCTCTCCCGAGTTTAAGAAAAATCAAACTCGTGTTAAGCACGGAGAATGAACGTAGCGGGCACGTCGGAGCTCGGGGATGTCTCTCAGCGCTAACGGCAGGTACTCGTAAGACTCGCTAACGGCAGGTAAGCGCGGGAAGACTCGTGAAGATTTTTCAACATGATGAAAAATGTCCATGAGAGCCCCGAGTACCGACGAGTGGCCATTACCGCAAATCTCGCAGCTCGAGTCAAGGCAAACTCGGGAGAGTTCTTGGAATGAACTTGTACCGTGGGACAGGGGTTTGCCAGTTCTTGAGGAGGGACGGGGGAACGTTATATTTTCAGGTTGATGATTTTGGATTTGAACCAGATTGTAAAAACAGGCGTTCTTTGGAATTATTTTACAGGTACCTTTTAAGATGGGGAAAAATTTGGAGGTGATGGACAGGATTGTGATATGTTGCATTGCTCCTCATAGTTGTATTGCCTGCCAAAATATGCCGTGGTTATGCGGGTGAAATTGTAGTGAATTAGACATGATCTGGTGATTTGGTTATTGAAGGGATGTAATGCTGAGGCTCTCTAAGGTGCTGGTCAGGCTGCATTTGGAATATTGTGAGCAATTTTGGGCTCATTATATGAGGAAGGATGTGCTGGCTCTGGAAAGGAGGTTTACAAGAATGATCCCAGGAACGAGTAGGTTAACATATGATGAGCGTTTGACAGCACTGGACATGTATGTACTCGCTGGAGATTAGAAGAATGAGGGAGGGACCTCATTGGATAGCGTGAAAGGCTTGGATAGAGTGGATGTGGAGAGGATGTTTCCACTAGTGGGAGAGTCTAGGACTAGAGGGCAGGAAGGAGATGAGGAGGAATTTCTTTTGTTAGAGGGTGGGGAATCTGTGGAAATATTTGTCACAGAAGACTGTGGAGGCCATCAATGGATATATTTAAGGCAGAGGTAGATGGCTTCTTGACGGGTGTCAGAGGTTATGGAGAGAAGGCAGGAGAATTGGGTTAGGAGGGAGAGATAGATCAGCCATGATTGAATGGTGGAGTAGACTTGATAGGCCGAATGGCCTAATTCTGCTCCTATCACATGATCCTATGCTTTGCTGCGTATAAAATGATACTCAAGTAAAGTACACTTGTGACTGTGAGGAACAAAGAGCATGAGGGGTGATCTTTCTGAGGTGTTTAAAATCATGAGGGGTATAAATAGGGTGCATGCACACAGTTTTCTTTCCCCCAGGGTTAGGGAATCAAGAACTAGAGAGCATAGATTTAAGATGAAAAGGGAAATATTTCATAGGAGGAGAATATTTTCATAGGGAGGGTTGTACATACATGGAGAGGTTGATGCGGATATAATAACATTTTAAAGACTTTTGGACAGGTACATGGATAGAAAAGGTTTAGAGAGATATGGGGCTAAAGCAGACAAACGGGGCGAGTTCAGATGAGCATATAGGTTGGCATGGATGAGTTGGGTTGATGAGCCTGTTTCCATGCAGTACGCCTCAATGTCAAATCCATCAGCTTCTGGATTATGAACTAGGTTAAGCGTTTGCTGCCCAATTTATTATATCTGATTTGAATAGAGGCCTGAATATTGAACAAAGAGGGCCAAGATCACAAGGGAGTTGAAATAAAAGAGAGAAATGTCAGGAAACATTTGGCAGGTCAGGCAACGTGAGTGGAAAGAGAATTATAGTTAATGTTTCAGTTGAACACCATACTGTCTGAAGCAGGCAAAACACGAACTTTGGTTCTCTTTTCACACATTCCATTTGGCCCACTGAGTATTTCCACCGTTTTCTCTTTTTGTTTCACGTTTCCAGCCTCAGATTTTTTCTTGATTTGCATTTAGATTTGAACCCTCTTTGAAGCACGTTTGTGATACAACGCTGCAATTGGTCCCCCAACAAACCACCAGAACCAGGACACCACAACATGTAAATGATGCATTTTAAGTAGAATGTTTAAGAAAGAACTGCAGATGCTGGAAAAATCGAAGGCAGACAAAAATGCTGGAGAAACTCAGCGGGTGAGGCAGCATCTATGGAGCGAAGGAATGGGTGACGTTTTGGGTCGAGACCCTTCTTCAGACTGATGACATTTTAAGTGGTAGATCTGTTCATTTGTGCAAGTCGTCATTTGCAGCTTTGCCCAAAATGTGACAAATATTGTGCTTGTGCAAGTTGACCAGTAGGGGTCACTGCCGGGTTATTGATGAATGGCGAATGTTCTCTCCTGGACATTACATTCTTGTAACAGTTACCAAGCAACAGCTTCACTTTACTAATCTTGGGCTTGTTCTAACAATATCTCCATGTCTTCTCTAATTTTCAGCTCACAGCACGGTGTGATTAAGCTTTCTTTAAGTGCCCCTCAAAGTGGCTGCAGCAAAGATGTACGCTGTACGATGTGAAGATAAGACACACAAAGCTGGAGAAACTCAACGGGTCAGACAGCATCTCGTGAGAAAAGGAATAGTTGATGTTTCGGTGACCACCCCGAAACGTCACCTGTTCCTTTTCTCCTTTTCTCTGCTAGCATTTTGTGTGTCTTTCTTTGGGTTAAACCGGCATCACCGGAGAATATGCCCCAATCTCCATTTACGGGGAAAGTGTGGAGAGAGGGTCCAGCTTTAAGTTTCTGGGCACTCACATTTCAGAGGACCTCACATGGTCCACCAACACCGCTGCGCTGGTCAAGAAGGCACAGCAACGACTGGTCTTCCTGAGGACATTAAAAAAGACTGGTCTGCCCCAACAGCTGCTGACAACGTTCTACCGCTGCACCACAGAGAGCATATTAACGTATGGCATCTCTGGGTGGTATCTCAGCTGCACGGAGGTGGAGAGGAGAGCTCTTCAGCGCGTCGGCCACAGAGCGCAGAGGATCATTGGGACACAGCTACCAGCCTTGGAGGGCATCTACCACACACGGTGCCTCAGGAAGGCAGTCAGCATCCATAAAGACTCCTCACACCCCTGTAACGGACTGTTTGAACTACTTCCCTCCGGCAGACGTTACATGGCCTTCTATGCCCGAACCTCCAGACTCAGAAACAGCTTTATTCCCAGAGCTATAGCGGCTCTGAACCGGCTCTGCTGAGTGCCCCCCGTCCCCCCTGGACTGTCTCCCTCGGATGGTCACGTCACACAGCTTATTTATTTATTTTACTTTTCTTTTTCATCGGTTGAGCTGCATACTAAATCTCGTTGCACTGACGTGCAATGACAATAAAATATATTATTATTATTATTATTATTATTATTATTATTATTATTATTATTATTATTATTATTATTATTATTATTATTATCTGCAGTTCCTTCCACACATTGAATGATTTGGATTTGGAGAAGACCGGTATTTTGATTTCTGATGATAGCAAGTTCACTCTGGTACTGGGATAGACAAAAGCTAGTGTCTAAAGGGTTTACGAATTATGTACAGAAGGAATGGCTGGATTAATTATGTTGAGCATGGGTTTTAACTCCCTCACCTGTTGACATTCCACCATTTCTTTCTGCTCCCTCATCCCCGCCTATTTAACCATGGCTGATCACAACTGAGGGTCTTCCCATGCATGTGAAGACTATCCACTGCCAAGGTCTTCGAAATGCTCAGAGCTGTGCCCCGAAGAAGATATGAAGGAAACAATGGTGTGACAACAGTGCATTTACTTCATGGAGCGTGTCACTGACATGAAGGGTGGTGAATTTTAAGTAAAACATAAATGACAGATGTACACTTTCTAAATTGTTGGAGATGTCATTTATCTGAGGTACTTTTCCCTGTCGGCTTCAGGAAAATGGGGTAAAAATTGTAAATAAACATTCTGGGTGTCTTGAGAGAGATTTTCATTTTTGATGAATGAAAATATATGTTAATGTGCTTTTGTGTCTTGGGAGTCTGCAAATCTGTTGATGGATACATAGAAGCAGCCAGCTGATCTTGTTCAGTGCTGTTGTTCCATGGGATGGAGATGGATATCATGTTATCGTCTGGGCTACTGGTTTGTCAGAAATGTTTCAGACCAGCTGATGCCGAATCCCCTTTCTGTTGCATAGGTACATAAATTAAGGCTGGTGCAGTTTGAAATTTACAGAGGGATTATAGAACTGGGAATTCTCATGCTCTGTTGATCACTGCTTCCGGAACTGATGACTTGTATTTCTCAGGTTACTGTGGTTGGGGAAACAACTGTCACTGGTTTGCTGTTTATTTTATGATCTACTGGCAGGGTTTGCTGGACCTGCAAGAGTACATGTTGCCAGACCACAGGACTTGATGATTTCTTTAACCTGCAACTGATCTGCTAACGTTTTAGTGACTTGGCAATTTGAGATAATTGGATACTTTTTGCAAATTTCCAGCTGGGTTATAGATATTACTGCAGAAACTGATAATGACATTCAGGTTTTTGGTAGAATTCTGGGAGGTTGAATTTAAAATACTTTGTTTTAAACTAAGTAAAGCTGATAATGCTTTGGCACTATTAAGTACTTAAATCAAAAGCTCTTGGAAGCAAAACATACTATGGGTATTTAACATGTGGCGCAGCTGCCATATGAGGTTTAGATGTCCGTTTTCGTTCACGTGCTATGAAGGCTGGGGTTTGACATGCCAGCGGAATGTCAACACCTCTCATGGAGTCAAATAAACCAACCCGCATTGCAAACAAGAACATGATCATCATAATATTTCAACAGACTAATTGGAAATGTAATGGACATGTCAAGGAAAGGACTTGATCTATGGACATTTACATCTCCTGGACAAGGGCAAGTGAACGAATGAGGAAAATACAGACCTGAAATGCACATGCATAGTTTTGCATTCTGTGGGGGACAGCGGGGTTTGTAGAGCATGATGTGGTGAAGGTTATTGATCAGCTAATTTTTGTGAGAGCCTGCTACACAGATGAGTAGACCTCAGAATCTCCATTTTTCAACGTTCTGTGGTTGTCTCTCCCTGGATTAACTACAACTTTAATTTCCTTACACTGTCATCTATCACACGTTGGCACATTTGCGAGACACTCTGCAACAACACTAATCGCACCCATCCCAATTCCGTACGTTTCTGCAGGCTAATACATTCAATATGATGTATTCCAGGAGTCGGCAACCTGAGGCCAGGAACCCAAAATCATCCGGCCCACAAGCGTTTGTTTCTTTCCGTAATCGTCCGGCCCGCAGACTTCCTTCATCTCCGGTACCTCCCGGGACGGAGGCCGCGGCGCCCAGGCGCGGTGATGCAAGGACACAAGGAGGCCTGTGCTGATGGCCGAGCTCTGCCTGTACCGCGTCCTGCGCAAAGCCGCCGGCACGGCCGCCCGCGCACCTTCTGTGTCTGAGCTTCACTGTGGGGATCGGGGTTGTCAATAGGCCGGGGACGGGTGAGTATGAGTATTTGAGCCGCCGCCTTCAGGACAGAGCCAAGGCAATGGGCCGTAGGTGCGCCATGTTCGTGAGCGCCCGTAACTAGGGGCCAGTGCTCCGGGTGGCGTCTTCGAAGGAGCGGGATCTATGTGAACATGTGATTTGTTGCCTGCCATCCGGGGCGGGTTGGGGAGGGATCCATGTGTACACGTGATAGATGTGGCCCGTCATCTGCTCACAGACATGCGTCCTGGCCCCTATGCAGAACAAGGGTTGCCAACCCCTGATATATTCCATAAGCGTCAATACGATATAGAGTCTTACAGTGTGGAAACAGGCCCATTGGTCCAACTTGCCCACGCCGGCCAACATGTCCCAGCTACACCAACCCCCCCCCATCTGCAGTTGGCCCATATCCCTCCAAACCTGCACTATCCATGAACAAGTGTGGGAGAAAACCGAAGATCCCGGGGGAAACCCACGCAAGTCACGGGGAGAATGTACAAACTCTGCATGGACTGCTCCCGTGGTCAGGATTGAACCCGGGTCTCTGGCGCTGCCAGGCAGTAGCTCTACTGCTGCGCCACTGTGGATGACTGGGACCACACCTCAGCTGATGGGAGGACAGCAGCAGGGGAATTTGACAGCAGCAGGGGAAAAGCTGTTCTTGAACCTAGTGGTACTTGCTTTCAAGCTTTTTAAAATCTTCTGCCTGATACGAGAGAACGGAGGGAATGATCGGGGTGTAAATTGTCTTTGATAATGTTGGCTGTTTTTCCAAGGCAGCTGGAGCAAATGGTGTTGATGGGAGAGGAGGCTGGTCTGTGTGATGGACTGGGCTAGCGGTAGAGTTGCTGCCTTACAGCGCTTGCAGCGCCGGAGACCCAGGTTCGATCCCAACTCCGGGTGCTGTCTGTACAGAGTTTGTACGTTCTCCCCGTGACCTGCATTGGGTTTTCTCCGAGATCTTCGGTTTCCTCCCACACTTCAAAGACGTAAAGGTTTACAGGTTGAAGGTACACAAAATTGCTGGAGAAACCTCAGTCTGAAGAAGGGTTTCGGCCCGAAACGTCGCCTATTTCCTTCGCTCCATAGATGCTGCTGAACCCGCTGAGTTTCTCCAGCAATTTTGTGTACCTTCGATCTTCCATCATCTGCAGTTCCTTCTTGAACACAGGTTTACAGGTTGAATGGCTTGGTGCATGTGTAAATTGTCCCTAGTGTGTGTGTGGGATAGTGTTAAAGTGCGGGGATCGCTGGTCGGCGCGGACTCGGTGGGCCGAAGGTCCTGTTTCCGCGGGCTGTATCTCTAAACTTAAACTAAACTCTGCAATTTCTTGCAATCTTGGGCAGGGCTGATGCCAACCCAAACTCTGATGCATTCAGACAGGGTGCTTTCCACAGTGTACCTGGTTGCCGCGGCGATGAGCTGTTTTGGTTCACTCATCAACAGGGGGCCTTTGGAGGGTGTTAGTGCAAATTAAACATAATGTGTTGGAAATAGCAGGGCTGATGAATATGGCCAATTAGTCCAACGGGTGCTAATAGAGGCAGCAGTAGCACCAATACAAATGAGAGTAAGTCATTGGCAGCTTTAAAGTCCTGTATAATTGTAACGCTCCATTCTCAAAGGGAAAACCTGCTGGGCTTGTATTTTTGAGGCTGTGGCTGGTAGAATGGAGAAAAGTAAAAAAAATGGGTAAAGCTGTATTTTCAGATTGCTATTTAAAAGTACTTGTGTTAGCGGCTCAGTTGCTTTACCTACAATCCACCCAAGGTTGGGAAGGGTAGCCTTACTTCTGAACAGCATACCTGGTACTGGCGACAACTTGTCAAAGAATGGTCTTGCTTCCTAGCGATCAAATTGTACAACCCCTCCCCCTTCTGTCATGGGATACACTGACTCCCCTCCGCAATCTTTGCACATCCCCAATCCTTTCCACTCGTCACTTTAATTTCATGTTTCATGTATTTTGCGTTTTATGACCGATGGCAGATCAGTGGGATGAATAAAGTTGTATCGTATCGTATCGTAGCTTACAAATACTTTTTCCCACAGTCTCGCACATGGGACAGAATGTTTGTAATCGTGAGGATATTGCCAATAAATAGAGCAGGGGTGAATAAGCAAAAAAAACCAATGGCAGCACGGTGACGCAGCGGTAGAGCTACTGCTTTACAGCGCCAGACACCCGGGTTCGATCGTGACTACGGGTGCTTGTCTGTGTGGAGTTTGTACGTTCTCCACGTGATCTGCGCGGGTTTTCTCCAAGATCTTCGGTTTCCTCCCACACTCCAAAGACGTGCAGGTTTGTAGGTTAATTGGTTTGGTATAAAATGTGAAATTGCCCCGAGTGCAGTGGTTCTTAACCTTTTTGGCACTAGTACGCACATACGTGAACAAAATACTGTATGTGGTCTGTACCTTTGTTAGGTTCCTAAACATGGGCTCAACAAGTTGATATGTTATTTGTGTCCCCTTCATGACCCCCGCCAGAGCCCCAAACGACCCCCAGGTTAAGAACCACTGCCCTAGTGTGTGTAGGATAGTGTTAGTGTGCGGGGATCGCTGGTCGGTGCGGACCCGGTGGGTCGAAGGGCCTGTTTCCACGCTGTTTCTCCAAACTAAACTGAACTAAATTAAATTAAGTAATTTCTATTATTTATTTCGAAAATGTTTGTGAGATGAGAACAGATGAGGGGGCCACGTGAGGTTTCCAAGAGCACACGATAATATATAATTGCAGGATGGATCACGTACCTCATAATTGCTGCATAACAAATAATTTATGCATGAATTTTTGTGTGAAGAAAATTCGTATTTTACTTCTCAGAAATAAAATTATCATCTGTTTTTGCAGTTTTCAGTAATTGATTATGAATGTTGAAAATGTGTGCTATGTGGTTGGAGTTTGAATGGCCACGTGACATTTTTATAATGTAGAAGCTTTAGATTAAACAATATATGATCTGAAACAAAATGACTTGTTTTTGCATGGTATGTTATTTAGAAATGTTGTGTAATTTATACATACTTTATTTTTATGAGTTGTCTGAGTCTATGATCATAACGTCATAAGTGATTGGAGCAGAATTAGGCCATTCGGCCCATCAAGCCTGTTCTGCCATTCAATCATGGCTGATCTATCTCTCCCTCCTAACCCCATTCTCCTGTCTTCTCATAACCCCTGACACCCGCACTAATCAAGAATCTATCTATCTTCGATTTAAAAAATATCCACTGACTTGGCCTCTACAGCCTTCTGTGGCAAAGAATTCCACAGATTCATCACCCTCTGTCTAAACAAATTCCTCGTCATCTTTTTTCTAAAGGAACGTCCTTTAATTCTGAGGCTATGACCTCTAGTCCTAGACTCTCCCATGCGTGGAAACACCCTCTCCACATCCACTCGATCCAAGCCTTTCACTGTTTGATACCACTACGAACAAGATTTTTTGATGCATCTGTGTAGGAAGCAAAGATCTCAGAGCGGTTTGGGGGGAAGGAACTGCTAATGCTGGTTTAAACCGACGACAAAAAAGCTGGAGTAATTCAGCGGGACAGGCAGCATCTTTGGAGAGAAGGAATGGGTGACATTTCAGGTCGAGACCATTCTTCACGTATCTGTTCCTCACTATGCTTGTGTATGTGACAATGAACTCAACTTGACATGAACTGGAGTCCCAAGAGAGGAGGTAGAACTCAAGCAGATAAATGAGGTGAAAGCAAAAGAGTTGATCAAGTTCAGGGACGTTGATTAGAGGGAAGGTTGAAATACTCTGAAAATATTTTCTAACAGATTAGGTGGAAGGGCATTGATGAGACAACACTGGTGTGCTGTTTTCATTGGAGTGAAGGAGGCAGAGAGGTGACCTTATCGAGATTTATAAATGATTGGAGGCAGATAGATAAGGTGAATGGTCACAGTCTTTTTCCCAGAGTTAGTGGAGCCTAAAACTAGGGGGCGTTGGTGTAAAGTGAGAGGAGAAAGATTTTAAATAAGCCTCAAGGCATGTTTTTCTCACAAAGGGGGGTGGGCTATGGAACGAGCTGCCAGGGGAAGTGGTGGAGGCAGGATTAGATACACCATTGAAAAGATATTTGGCCAGGTGAATGGATAGAAAAGGTTTAGAAAGACATGGTCCAAGCAAGTGGGGTCAGCTCATGGAAACAAAAGTCCGTTATGAAATTAGTAGTGATGGCTGAATACGTTTTTGGTTCCTTGGCAAATATTAAAATAAATAAATAAAGATAATCCATAAGCTAAGCAGAAATATTCATAACATGGTAGGAAGAAATAAAGAGGCACATTTGATTGAAGAAGATTGTTGGTTTTTCATTATCCTAGCCAATTTGAGGTTTGTATTGACTTTAATACAGGATTTATGGTCACAAATCAAAGTTAACTTTGACAGAATTGCAGTGATATAATTTCCCACACACAAAACATTGGAAACCATGTCCTTCCTTGAGTCTTTGGTCAGCTTGTGTTTGTTCCCAATTTGTTATTCTGAAATATTTGCTCCTAATTTCCACGGACAGTTATCATTATCCTATTTGTTATTCGATTTACCGAAACATTTAAAGATGTGTTACAAGGTAATCCCACCCTCCCAAAAACAATATTAAGTTTGGAAAAAAGCTTTGGCTCATTCCCTCGAAGTCTCAAGCAACTCAAGCATTTGGGATAGGAAGCATCTCAGTTGGGGATAACCTGTGGTTAACATTGTAAATAGATACAAAATGCTGGAGTAACTCAGTGGGCGTAGAGCTATTCTGGTCTCCAAGTGGATCCCACTTCTGACACCATGTAGAGCTATTAGCAAATACTCCAAGTAATAACCCAACAAGTTTATTAACATATAATCAAGTTACACTACAGGTTGTCACCACTGTGAATACATCCCGACTAACCGCTAGTGTCTGGGGGCGTTGGTGACTATATGGTAAAACACAGACTGGATTATATATCTGAATGGTGTGTAGCGTGTATGTGTGTGTTAGTATAGGGTAGAGCAGATCTACAGTGGGTCAGGCAGCATCTCTGGAGAAAAGTAACAGGTTTTGTTTCGGGTCGGCTGAGAGTCAAGGGAAAGGGAAAAGTGAGGTTTAGATGGTGATATAGAGAGGTACAGAACAAATTAATGAAAGATATGCAAAAAAGTAACAAATGATCAAGCAAAGGTCCATTGTTGGCTGTGGGCTGGGTGAAGATGAGTGAAACAGACAATGAAACTCACCAGGGCGACAAGGAAATCAGTACGATGACTCGGGTGGGGGAGGGATGGAGAGAGAGCGGGTGCAAGGGTTACTTGAAGTTAGAGATATCAATAATCATACCGTTGGGTTGTGAGCTGCCCAAGCGAAATATGAGGTGCTGTTCCTCCTAAATTTACTTTTTGCCCCATTGACACTGCAAATATTGGGTGGCACATGGGTCCTCTCTGGGGCATGTCGGTAAATAACCAGGTTGATGGCGAGACCAAGTGTACACAAATGAGAGGTGTCCCTCAAATTTATGGGCTGCAGGAACAACACTTGCATTAGAAAGCAGATGATTCCCATGAAATCCACGTGAGATTTTCATGAGATGATTCCCATATCATCTCAGAAAGACTCAGGATCGCACATGGACTTGAGAGTGAGTTTAGTAAATCACAAGGATGCATTCAGTAGGGCCTGTCCCACTTAGGCGATTTTTTTGGGCGACTACAGGCGACTGCCGCAGAATTTTCAACATGTTTCAAAGTTTTTCGGCGACAGTGGCGACAATTTTTGTTGTCGTAGGTTGTTGTAGGTACTTTCGTAGGTTGTCGCCAGGTGTCGTAGGTGAATTCCATTAAAATTAGTCCCTGGCAGTCGCCTAAAGAGTCGCCTAAGTGGGACAGGCCCTTAAGTAGACACAAAATGCTGGAGCTAGTCAGCGGGACAGGCAGCATCACTGGAGTGAAGGAATGGTCGGCGTTTCGGGTCGAGACCCTTGTCGACCCGAAAAGTCACCCATTCCTTCTCTCCAGAGATGCTGCCTGTCCCACTGAGTTACTCCAGCATTTTGATGTCTATCTTATGTTTGAACCATAATCTGCTGCTCCTTGCCATACATTCAGTAAGTAGGTTCTTCTCAAAATATTCTTCACAGGGGTGTTGGTTTTGGACTGAATGCAGACATGATTTGCCAGCCATTCTGTGACTAGAATTAACATTCCACTTGTTGACTGTCAGTGGGCCTCAAGGCTTGTAAAACTGCAGCAAGGAAACTGAAAAATAAGAATATCATTCATTGTTGGTTAATTCAGCAGCTCCATCTTGCACTTTGCATTTGCTGAAAGTATGCCTGGTTCACTCAGCTAGCTAGCTATTCAGTCTAATTATTTTAAACATTATCTTTTATATTCTGAACTTCTTGTTTCATTTGCTGGATTCTTGCTGATTCATCACATTTTGTAGCCATCGAACAGACTTGTTTGTTCTTGAGCAGTTCCTGATACCCAGATCAGAACACGAACACGACAAGTTATTCCAAGTAATTTTCCTTTTTGGGGGGGGGTAAAAAAAAAATCTGCTTATAATAATTAAAGGAGAGTTACGTTTATTTTGAAGATAAACAGAAAATGGTGGAGTAACTCAACGGGACAGGCGGCAAACCTGGAGAGAAGGAATGGCAACGTTTCGGGTCGAGACCCTTCTTCAGATTTTGGTTTGCGCATGCCTTGAGATGAGGGAGAAAAGGGTGCTGTCCGCACTGAAAAGATTGTTCATTTATTTATCTGATTTGGGCAAATAAGCTACTTGGTTGAATGCATCAGAAATTGAATGCATGAAGTTGTCATTCAGATTTACAGGAGTTCATTGAAAACTTATCCTTCACTGTGACACAACAAACTTTGACCTTTCATTTTGGAATGGCGGAATGTCTAATCCTGGTTAACAGAATCAATCACTTTAATAATGTTGGTGCAGTTTTCATGAATAGGATGGAAGAAAGCTTGTTTTTCTGTTCACACACTGGATTTGCACACTTTAATTGTGTGTGTGTGTGGGGGGGGGGGGGGGGGGGGGGGGAGGGGGGGGGGGGGGGAGTCAGCAAGGATGCTGATTGTGCAGAGTTCCTTCCCACCTCATTTGTTGAGTCGGATTTCCTTCCCAAATGCAGTACATCCACGAATAGTGATTTGAGATAAACATACTGTAGTCAAAACAACATTGAAGCATTGCTGTCGAAATGGCCACTCGTTATGCACAGGCAGAATCAGTATTTGGTCACAGATTTGATTCTCTGGAAAAGGGTCAAATGCCAGCCCAATTTGGACTGATTTAATGTCTTGTTTGTGAGTCTGGGCTCCCTGCATAGAGTGGCCGGTATTTAATTTCCCTGGTGGTCCACAAATGACTTCCATCTGATTTTACTGATGTCTACCTCTTGTGTCCCAGTGTACTTTGATTTGAAACTTGAAATGAATTATGTACGGTTTGAAATTGAACTTGAGTTAATCCAAAGAGATGATAATTCATAACTTTATTCGACATTAAAGTTTTGAGCAGCTCATTAGTATTTGTACTTCAGGTTTGTAAACTGCAATGAGAAATCTTAATAATGGAAAGAATTACTTTCTGAACTAGTTTGAGTATGATTCAAACTTTAATCAAGGATCTAACATTTCTCAATTGAGCCACAAATTGCGAAGATATATTTATTTTCATTTGGCCATGTATTAAGGGAAAACATTTTTGCTGCCATTCTGTTATAAACATTTCATAACTTTACTTTTCATTATATTATGTACCCTTCAAGCTCAAAAAGAAAGTATTAAGATTCCAATGATCATGTATTTTCCTCCCATTTGTTTTCCTAACATCAAGAGATTGAAATGAGTAGCCATGTGGTTCATTTAGTCAGGGCACTGACCTCCACGGCCTTCAACCAATGCTCAAGGCTCCCCGATTGACAAGAATTAGGAGTGAAGGTTGTGATTTACCATTGAAGCAAATCTGCAGATTAAAAATAAGATAATCTGCCGTCTGGGAGATATGACATCATTTTAACATTCAACATTTTGCAGAGAATACGTCTTTTCGGGTATTGTAAATCCTGTGGTTCTATTTTATGGAGGAAAAACAAATGATTAGGGCAAGTCCTTCAGCTAAGGTATAATTAGAAGAGAATTTGCAATGTTGGTGTTTTGAGACATTTTACATTTATCATTAAAGATGCATTTATTATTGCGAAAAATTTTCATAATATTGAATTACAGTTTAACGTACAAACGCTATAAAAATATTTCCCATTGTACGACATCTTTTATAACATCAGGTTTACCACAGACAGTAAAGTGGTTTTGATTTTTTTTCTTTTGCAAAATGGCTGCCAATATGTTCACTGCCAATTGTCATTATTTAAAAAAAGGTTGTGTATCTTCAAAAGTTAATGAAGGTAATAATATTGGCCAACAGGGGGAGAATTCCCAACTTCTCCATGCACGCTTTGGATGTTCGCTTGAGAGATAAGATGGGACTCTGTTAATCACTCAAACGAGATTTAAAACCAGTTACTCAAATATAAGGTACACAGAAATGCTGGAGAAACTCAGCGGGTGCAGCAGCATCTATGGAACGAAGGAAATAGGTGACGTTTCGGGCCAAAACCCTTCTTCAGACACTCAACACTCTTCTTGAACATTCTTGAACACTCAAATACAACATGGCATTTTGAGTTCCAACAAATAGTGACATTCACTGAGTCATGCCACACTGTCCCTGTCCATACTGACCATCAAGTACCCAACTATACTACTCTCACTTACCAGGGCTTGGTTCATAGCCATATATGCTTTAGTGATTCCAGTACTTGTCGACATGAGTGCTTTTCTCTTTGACCCATTCATGCAGTGTGTTCCAGCCTAGTTTTATTATTTTTGAATTAGTTTAGTTTACTGTCACATGTACACTGAGGTACAGTGAAAGGCTTTTATTGCAAACCAGCCAGTGGAAAGACAATACATGATTACAACTGAGCCATTCGCAGTGTACAGTTCCATGACAAAGGAACAGTGTTTAGTCCAAGGCAAAGGCAGTAAAGATAGTTCGAAGGCCCCTGATGAGGTAGACAGCAGTTCAGCACTGCTCTCTGGTTGTGGTAGGATGGCTCAGTTGCCTGACAACAGCTGGGGCAGAAACTGCCCTGAATCTGGAGGTGTGCATTTTCACACTTCTGTACCTTTTGGATAATGGGAGAGGGGAGAAGAGTGGCCAGGGTGTGACTCGTCCTTGATTGTGCTGCTGGCCTTGCCGAGGCAACGTGAGGTATAAATGGAGTTAATAGCAGGGAAGGTAGACAAAAATGCTGGAGAAACTCAGCGGGCAAGGCAGCATCTATGGAGCGGAGGAATGGGTGACGTTTCGTGTCGAGACCCTTCTTCAGGCTGATGGTTTGTGTAATGGTCTGGGCTGCATCCACAATTTGCTGCAATCTTTTGTGGTTCTTGTATGTGGTGCACCCAAACTAAGCTGTGATTCGTGCCGATAAAATGCTTTCTATGGTGCATCTGTAGAAGTTGGTGAGGGTTGTTTGGGGACATGCCGAACTTCCTAAGCCTCCTTGGGAAGTAGAGCCGTTCGTTGGTGTGCTTTCTTGGTCGTTGCTTCAGTATGGGTGGTCCTGGCAAGGTTGTTGGTGATATTCACTCCAAGGAATTTCAACTTTTCAATCTTCTGCACTTCGGCCTATTGGTGAATAAATAACTGTATTAAAAAGATGGTAACTTGCCACCCACAGAATCCAAGTTATTATGCTTTTATTGGTACAGGTGCACAACCTTCTAAAGAACATCATGAACGTTAATTGCAAAATTCAAGCTGTAACCTCCAGTGAAAATATCTCAAAGAATTGTTTTGATTTTGTTAAAACAATAAAAAAAAATTGTCAAAATCCAACAATTTACCACCTCTAGCAAAATAAAAATAAAAATTGTTTTGAAGCGTGCGATAATCTCATTTGTGCAAATCAGATTTGACACTTGGTCCTTCAACACATTCCGCGCGCATCCTGATAGCTTTCCACTGATATTCCGGCATTCAAGTTGTGGCTACTTGCCAGATTATCTCACAAAGTGATGAAGTAAAAGAATGTCCCTTGAAAAAAGATAGGAGCACAATAAACACAGCGGTACTTGTCATTGCCCACCATCTCTGGAGACAGGGACTGGAATCGTAATTAGATACGCTACCAAATTGAGGGATTGGGAATGGGATTTAATGCGCGTTGGGAACCAGGAACAAGGAATGGGAACCCATATGTGGCAGGACTCAGAAGCATGTGCAATAAGAAGTTGTTTTCTTATTATCACGTGTACCGAGGTACTGTGAAATATTTATTTAGCCTCAGATCTCAGCAAGACTATCCCCGCACATAAGCACCATCTCTGCCAGTACAGAATGTACAGAACAGCCCACTAAATCCGTTTGCCAGAGTCGCCACTTGATGGAAGGAACTGCCAGATACTGGTTTACACCAAAGATAGACACAAAAACCTAGAGTAACTCAGCGGGACAGGCAGCATCTCTGGATGGAAGGAATCCAGGGTGATGTTTTGGGTCGGGTCCGAAGAAGGGTCTCGACCCGAATCGTCACCCATTCCTCCTGTCCACAGATGCTGCCTGTCCCGCTGAGTTACATCAGCATCTTGTGTCTATTGCAAGAGTCGCCATTTTGGCTCCACTTTACAGTCCCAGCTACAGCAGGTGATCAAGGCCCGTTGCAGCCGTCACCTCCATTCCGGGTGTCCAGCGAACCGTCGTCCCTCTCCACACCCGGCCCTCTTCAGCCCGGGGATGCCTCTAGCAGCCAACCTTGACCTGCTCTGCCAAAGACCGGCAAGAAATTTGCAGAGAATTGTGAAAGAAATTTGCAGAGAATTTGTCCCACAAACCGGCTTCCCCCTGCCTCTCTACATACTTCCTTGGGAAAGCAGCCAACATAATCAAGGGCCCCTCTGGTTATTCTCACTTCTCACCTCTCCTGTCAGGCAAAAGCTCAAGAGCACACACCATCAGATTCACGGACAGCTGCTTCCCCGCTGTTATTGCACCCTTGATAGACGTCTCAAACGGGAACGATAAATTCCTGATATCCCAATCTACATCGTTGATGCCCTTGTGTAAGTATGCCCCTGAAGCTTACCCCCCTAGTCTAGTTCAGAAAACACTGACTCAAGCACAGGACCAACTTATCTTTATTTTTAGAACGAACAACAAATTCCCCTATGCGATACCTAAACCACGGCGGGTTCGATCCTTGTCTCTGCCTGGCCAAGCCCTTCAGCCTCGTGCAAGCGGACACTACCCAAAAGGTCACGCAGTCCCAAACGACCTTCCAGAAGATCGACACCGATCTAAATGGGGGCTACCTTTTTTAGGTCCATGAACCTTGAGGGGCTGAACTACATAGGGGTGGTCCCCATACAATCCAATCATACATATCAATTACATCAATACATTATTGACAGTGTAGCTTCTGTATTTCTGTTCATGAAGTCTTCTGCACACAGTGGCCATTGACAAATCCACACCTGACTCCTGATCTGTTGGACTAGTGTTTGGGGATTTTTGTTTATTGTAGAGAGAATTCTTCTGTCATCAGCTGTGGAGGTCGTCCTTGGTCTACCAGTCCCTTTGCGATTAGTAAGCTCACCACTGCTCTCTTTCTTCCTAATGATGTTCCAAACAGATGATTTTGGTAAGATTAAGGTTCAGCTGATGTCTCCAACAGTTTTATTCCTGTTTCTCAGTCTCATAATGGCTTCTTTGACTTTCATTGGCACAACTTTGGTCCTCATGTTGGTAAACAGCAATAAAAGTTTCCAAAGATGATGGAAAGACTGGAGGAAAGACTAGATGCTGAGAGCTCTCTGCTACCTGCATTAAGGAGGCAATTAAACACACCTGAGCAATTACAAACTCCTGTGAAGCCATGTGTCCCAAACATTACAATGTATAAGAATGGCCTTTAATAAAATCTAACAATGTGCACTTTAACAACATGTGATTTTTTTCTATTACATATCTCAAATTGTGGAGTACAGAGGCAATTAAATAAATGATGGGTCTTTGTCCCAAACATTATGGAGGGCACTGTATGTCCTCTGTTCCTCGATTCCCCTACTCTGATTCAGATTCAGATTCAGATTCAGATTCAACTTTAATTGTCATTGTCAGTGTACAGTACAGAGACAACAAAATGCAGTCAAGAGACTCTGTGCATCTCCACGATCTATTCCTCTCATGGTCTTGTACGCCTCTATAAGATCACCCCTCATCCTCCTGCGCTCCAAGGAATAGAGTCCCAGCCTACTCAACCTCTCCCTATTGGAGAAATAAAAGGAGCTATGAAATGCAGGGTTGCTGGATGTATCCAGCAGGTCAGGCTGAGCTGGTGGAGAGAGAGAACCTGAGCCAATATCACAGATGGATGAGACTTGTGGCAGAAATGATCAATTCGGAGTTACAGTTCATCTGATTCCTCATGTTGATGTGGTTTCAGTGTAAGAATTGAATTAGAAAATCGCTTTCGGGCTCTTTCTCTTTGAAGGGCTTCTTATTCCAGAAAGAGAATGTCCACAGGGTACAGTCAAGTTATTGTGTCATCAATCCTCTATTGCTTGCTCCACACCATTAAACATAATTAGCCCAGCACCACCTTTGAATTCCCTTGCCGAAATCCAAATCCAGTAAACAGCACCTCATATTTCGCTTGGGCAGCTTACGTCCCAGCGTTATGAACATTGACTTCTCTAACTTCAAGTAGCGCTTGCTTTCTCTCTCTCCATCCCTCCCCCTTCCCAGTTCTCCGATCAGTCTTATTGTCTCTGATTACATTCTATCTCTGTCCCGCCCACTTCCATGACAACCCGAAATATCACCCATTCTTTCTCTCCAGAGATGCTGCCTGTCCTGCTGAGTTAAGGGCCTGTCCCACGAGCATGCGAATCCATGCGGCAAGCGCGACCTACCGTGGTCGCTTGAGTCGTACGGCCTCGCGGGGCCGGTCCCACTTCGATCGCTGGAGCCGTATGGAGTTGTGCGGAGCTGGTCCCAACATCGCGCGGGGCTCTGAAAAACTGACCGTGTTTAATAATTCCGCGCGGACACGGCCTGCCGGCCCGCAGCCGCCTCGACGCCGTACGCACCGCCTCGACGGGCGGGACGGGCGTGCGCAGCATCTCTACGCCGTACGTCACGCACGAACTTCCCGCGGACTTCGCTCGAACTTCACGTCACTCACTCGACCTCCGCGCGACCCCCGCTTCCGGTTTGGTCACGCTTGCCGCATGCAGGTTGCATGCTCGTGTGACAGGCCCTTTACTCCAGCATTTATGTGTCCATCTTCAGTAAAGAATGGTATTTAAAAAAATGTTAGAACACTGCAAAGATTCGTGCTTTCGACATATCCATGTTTGTTTAGGAAAGTGGTTTGGATACTTTTGTAAATGTGAAAAGTGCATGAGTTTGTATTTGAACAGATACCTTTAGAAGTGATAGATTTTTCTTGATCCATTGTTCGCAAGGAAAGGGTGATAAACGCTATGGCACCATTCATAAAATTACAGGGAAAGATCAGGAAAATAAGCAAAAATAAGCCTTCATCAGATGGTGCAATAGCTCTCATAGGGTCATGGGGTGATACAGTGTGGAAACAGGCCCTTCAGCCCAACTCGCCCACACTGGCCTACATGTCCCAGCTACACTAGTCGCACCTGCCTGCGTTTGGTCCATATCCCTCCAAACTTGTCCTATCGATGTACCTGTCTAACTGTTTCTTAAACGTTGGGATAGTCCCAGCCTGAACTACCTCCTCTGGCAGCTTGTTCCATACCCCACCACCCTTTGTGTGAGAATCCCTCAGAATCCTATTAATTCTCTGACTCTGTGACTCTAAAAGAGTACATTGTATTAGAAATGAAGGCAAGCGATGGCTTTTTGAAAAGTGTGTCATTAACTATCTGTTTAAATGTCAAATGCAGGAACAGTCCATTCCTGCTTGTAGTTACTGCCACTTCTGAGTTTCTGATGTGCACTAAAGGTCACATTTAGTTTAGTTCATTTTAAACACGATTCCTCAGCCGAAGGATGTTAGCGAAATAGAATATTTTTAACACTGGAAATAAATGTTGCTATGACCATCAACCCCACCTGAATGGTTTATTTCCCCTCCTGTCCCCTCATTATAGGTGGCGCAGCGGTAGAGTTGCTGCCTTACAGTGCCAGGTTCGATCCTGACTGTGGGTGCTGTCTGTACGGAGTTTGTACATTCTCCCTGTGACCGCGTGGATTTTTCCCGGTGCTCCGGATCCCCCCCACATTGCAAAGACATGCAGGCGTGTAGGTTAATTGGCTTCTAAATTGTCCCTAGTATGTGGGATAAAACCTGTGTATTGGTGATTGCTGGACTCAGTGGGCCGAAGGGCCTGTTTCCACGCTGTATCTCTTAACTAAACTAAACTAAACTACAATCTCCTATTATCATTGTGGCAACTTCTATCTTTGAGTCATGGGGCTACAGAGTACAGAAACAGGCCCTTCTGCCCAATTCATTCAGTCTGACCAAGATGCCTATCCCCACTACACTACACTAGACCATTTCCCTCCACCCGTTTTCTATCCATCGACATGTCCAGGAGTCTAATTGCACATGACAATAAACTGAACTCAACTTTCAGGTTTTTTTAGCCAGTAAACAATTTCATCTCAATGTTCCTGCAAGTTATTGAAACAGAAATAAGATTGTCTGCTGCATATGGGAAATAAAGTCATTAGAATAGAAGAATAGTTTCTTTATTGTCATTGTAACATGAACCATGTACAACGAAATTTAAAAATGTCAGCCAGTCAGTGCACCATTCAAACATTTCTAAAAGCTAACGATACATACAAGATAAAATATTAAAAGATAAACAACTAAAATAAATATCATGAAAATAGCACGCATAAACACCCAACCCTGGTGCTTTACCTACCACATGCAACAAAACATTGACATTTTTGTAGCATAATCCATTCTCGGGAATGTATTTTTAGATTCTGTACTGAGACATTTTCTATCTCTCGTTTCCCTTCCCCTAACTCTCAGTCTGAAGAAGGGTCTCGACCCGAAACGTCACCTGTTCCTTTTCTCCAGAGATGCTGCCTGACCCGCTGAGTTACTCCAGCTTTATGTGTCTATCTTTGGTTTAAACCATCATCCACAGTTCCTTCCGAAACATTTTCCTCTTTGTTCCCACAAATTAAAGAAGCATAGACCACATGAGGAGAACGGCTTAATAGAATTAGAACCAGTTATTCATGAAACTGGTGTTGATAAATCCTTGTCTTTACGATTGGAAGCATAGGGCGGGATTTAAAAATAACAATGAGTTTAGAGCCCCTTTTGTGTATCGTACAATAGGTCAAGTAGGTTTAGGATATTTTTTCCTCTACTAATGTAAAATACATTTGGTCAATTTCTGATAAAAGGAGGAAGGAAAAGAAAAGGCAGGCTGATTGAAGATGTTATGTTGTTATGACAGTGATAGAAACAAGCTGTTTTGATTTTAAAGTTCACAGGAAATTGCTCAGTTAATGACTGTTAAGAGTGGGAAAAATGTTTTCAACTTGTGTTGCATTGTGGAAAAATGCCAGTCTTAAGGGGCTGTCCCACTTGGGCGACCTAATTGGTGAGTTTTAGAAGAGTTTGAAAAAATGACATGTTGAAGACCTCCTTCAACTATGTAGAAGACCTCCTTCGCCCTCCTTTGACTATGTTGAAGACCAGCTTCGACTAGCTACGACAAACTTCGGGAAAATTGGACACCGAATAGTAGAGAGTGAAGACGACCTCCCTTCGATCTCCGTCGACCTCCCTTCGACTATGATGAAGACTATCTTCGACTACCTTCGACTGCCCTCGATTACCTACGACTAACATGCCGACCTACTATGACTAAACCTACGAGTAAAAAAAGTATTGATTTTTTCCATTGCCACCTTTTTTTACTCGCAGGCATTTTTTAACATATTGAAAAAAACACCGTGACCTAGCTGAGGCCTCTAGTACTCGGAGACCACTCTCAAGCATGAGAGTTACGAAAACCTCCTACGACCTTGTATCAACCATGCTGCGAGAATGAGTCGAGGGCAAACTCGCCAGAACTCGCGGATTAGGTCGCCCATGTGGGACAGCCCCGTTAAATACACTAGGTGTTTGCTTACTTAAGGAGCCGTGGAGAAAATGTTTTATGCGAAGAAAATGTTTGTAAGCAGCATTCATTGCTTTTATTTTGAGCAGGAGCATTGCTACTTTGTTTCATCGTTTCAGACTTGAATATTTCTGAGTAAGTCTGAAGAAGGGTCTTGAAACGAAACGTCACCTTCTCTCTAGAGATGCTGCCTGCCCGCTCCAGGATTTTGGGTCTATCTTTGAGAATTTCCACCACTTCTTTCTTTGCTTTAGATTTCCAACATTTGGTCATGTTCTCAGCATTTGTAGCCCTCGTGATGTGGAGTGTGAGACACATCTATGATTCAGTGAATGAATGAATAAATGGTGGCTAAGATCTCAGTGCTTAAGTGCAAACATTGTATGCAGTAAGTTTGACACGAAATGCCGGAGTAACTCGGCGGGACAGGCAGCATCTCCGGAGCGAAGGAATGGGTGACGCTTCGGGACGAGACCCCACTTCGGAACAAGAACGCCGCCCTTTCCTTCTCTCCGGAGATGCTGCCTGTCCCGCTGAGTTACTCCAGCTTTTTGTGTCCACCTTTGGTGTAAACCAGCATCAGCAGTTCCTTCCTACACATTGTATGCAGTAACTCGGACAGAAGTTGGGGATGCTCTTGAGTTTGAAATGGCGGTGACAATTGAATAGTTTACCACTTGTCGCACCGTTTACTGAGTTAGAATTTAAGCCAACCAAGTTGGTGTAACACTTCAACAAAAATTCAGTTGAAATGAGCAGATAAACTTGATTTGGGAATCGGTTGTATTGGGGTTTTTTTTTCAGTAAATGTATTATTATAAACACTTTATGTGAACCAAACAGACCCTTTAAAAGTCCTCCTGGTGGCATTTCCTGTTGCATTGCATTGCAACCATTAATGATAACATGCATTCAGTTTGATTTTGACACACAATGGTCCAGGCTTTCATTTTGCCTTTTGTTAAACAGGATATTCGGTGAAGGTGTCAATCAGTCTGCAGCCTTAACAAGCTCTTAACGTAGTGTGTTTTGAAATTTAAGTGAGTGATTTGTGATGTTCAGTCTCAATGCCATGGCAGTAATTGTCTTCATAATAAGGCTTGGAGTCGTTCTTTATTTTTGCTGACAGTCGACATGATATATCAAGTGTTCCTGGTGGAGCAATGGCATTATGACATGTCCACCTCGAAATACTAATTGTTGTAATCAGTTCAGTCCCAATGACTCGTCAAACTAAATTACCAGATGACAAATGATGTGCCGTGCAGCAAGCAAAGTAAATTTTTCATGTAACTTCATGTGTGCAGATATGTAACTTGTAAAGGAAGTTATATTAAATCATGGTAGTAAATTTCAGACCTGCCGTGTGCACAATTGTGTGTATTTACATGCAAATAACTTAAGGACGTTTCTCATGTAATGTTTTCTTTGCTGAAGGTAGTTTTGTAGCACCATTAAAGTCATGTGTTTAATAATGTGTTGAATATGTAAACCAGGGAATAAGCATTTGCCTTATGCTGCCTCACCCACTGAGTTACTCCGACATTTTGTGTCCTCCAGAGATGCTGCCTCACCTGCTGAGTTATTCCTGCAGAAAGCGGCATTTTGTGTCCACATCAGTCTGAAGAGGGGTCTCGACCCGAAACGTCGCCCATTCCTTCTCTCCAGAGATGCTGCCTCACCCGTTGAGTTACTCCGGCATTTTGTGTCTACCTTCGATTTTAACCAGCATCTGCAGTTCTTTCTTACACATTTTGAATCCCATAATATTTCAGAGACATAATTTGTTTTACAATTGAAACATGATGTCAGCAAAAGTTGAAGGATTGTCAGAAGAACATGACCGGCACACTGGTATCCCTGAATCGGAAATTTTCACTCCTATCCTGGTTTGACCCAAATGCAAATCTGAACACAATACAATATGGTCAGCTCTGAACTGGCCTCTGAAACAGCTGAGCAACATAATGAGTAGTGTCAAACTATTAACATTGAATGGATCAAGAAGACTATCCATTATTCTTGGGGAAAATGGAGATGGGCATTTAATGTTGGTATTGGTTTGTTGTGGTCATGTGTATATTTTACATTAGGTGAACACATGCAGAAGTAGTGAAATACTTTGTGCTATCCAGTCAAATCTTACTGTTCATGTGCACAATTCAAGTCATGGACAAGTACAACAGGTAGTGCAAAGAGAAAAAACAACCATAGTGTAGAATGGAGTCTTACAGTGTTCGGGTTACAACTACAGAGACCTTGCAAGGAATGCCCTGGTCACAAGAATATCTCTCATTAATGAAAGAGTGCAGTGTTTGTGATTCTGGTGTTGACTTAAAAATGTTTGCATTATAAAAATGTTGTGTCAAATCTCACAATTGTTTTTGGTATTTCCTGTTTAAATCTTTTTTTTAACCTTGATGCAATTTGTGAGTGAAATATTACAGGTAGTTGATATCTTTACTGCTGCCTGTACTGTGTTGCCTGTGGGAACCTAGATAAATGCATTCATCATCACTGATTTACAGTGTAATCCAGGAGCAGAAATGGCAAAATGTAATTTAGTTTAGAGACTGCATTTAATGTTTTCTAATGAGTGGAATGCTTGCAAAAGATTTATTAGTTCTACTGCGGAGGGTTTTGATAAACATAATAGGCACTCTTACAAATGACGGACTGATAGGAAGGGAAGCAAAACTATGGCACTCCCCATCATGATACAATATCCTTTAATCGAAGTGTAAGTGTGTTTTTTGCTCCTAGGGACACACTGTGGGGCAACAATGGAACAAAATGGCCATGCAGTGGCGTGATTTTCCTCGTGGTAGAAATTGAACATCTTACGTGTGCAATGCAGCACAGAGGCACAGCTGCTCGAATTGTTGCCTCACAGCACGAGAGACCAGGGTTCGATCCTGACCTTGGGACCCGAGCTTAGTGTAGTTTAGAGATACAGCGCGAACCTTTGGCCCACCGACTCCGCGCCGACCAGCAATCCCCGCACATTAACATTATCCTACACACATTAGGGACAATGTACACTTGCACCAAGCCAATTAACTCACAAACCTGTACGTCTTTGGAGTGCGGGTGAAACCGCCAATCTTGGAGAAATCCCACGTGGTCATGGCGAGAACGTACAAATTCCGTACAGACACAAACCCGTAGTCAGGATCAAAACTGGGTCTCTGGCGTTGTAAGGCAGCAACTCTACTGCTGCGCCACCGTGCTGCTGTCTGTGTGGAGTTTGCATGTTATCCCTGTGGCTAACCTCCGGCTGCTTTGGTTTTCTCCTACATCTCCTCCTTCCCAGTGGATGTGCCTGATTGAAGGTTAATTGGCCTCTGTAAATTACCCCATATGTATAGGGGGTAAAGGAGAAAGTGGGATAGCATAGAACTAGTGTGAGCGTGATAATGGTTGGCATTGTTTTGGTGGGCTGAAGGGCCTGTTTCCTTGCTGCTTCTCTAAACTAAATACATTTGTGGTAGACGCAAAATGCTTCAATCTGAAGAAGAGTCTCAACCCAAAAACGTCACCCAATCCTTCCCACCAGAGATTCAGCCTGTCCTGCTGAGTTACTCCAGCATTTTGTGTCCACCTTTGATTTAAACCAGCATCAGCAGTTCTTTCCTAAATGCATTTGTGATCTGGCCACTGAGTGCCCATCTTAAAATATATTATTGTTTCCAACAAAAAGCCTTTCTAAAAGAACAAAGTTGTTAAAAAAAATGGGGACTTTGTTTTCTTGGGCTGATTGTTATTTGTGCGCAGTCACGGAGAGAACGTACAAACTCCTTACAGACAGCAGCCATAGTCGAGATTGAACCCAGCTCTCTGGCGCTGTAAGGCAGCACCTCTACCGCTGCACCACTGTGCCATCCTTTCCTGCACTTTAATTGCAGTATTTGTCATTGGGTTAACTCTTCCTTTTGAATTAAAACTCTGCACCCAGCAGCATTATGCAAATATGGCTTACAGTCCTTTCATTGAGTGGCGATGTTCCACAGTTTGTGTTGAAAGCTGAACTATTTTGAGGCCACGTATTCCAGTGTAGAGGTTCACGAGTGGAGCGTAACACTGCAGACTGCACAATATCGGAGATGCTCGACTTAGATCACTCATTTTAATGCCTGTTCTTCTACTTCTGTTTTGCAGAGAGACTTGCAAATTAAATTTGTTTGTAAGACTAAGCAATGACTAACTCCATTTCTTGCTGAGTGTGGCAGAGCTGACAGATGGAATAAAGGGATGATAATATCTGTCCCAGGCTGAAAGACTGCAGTCTGACATGTATGAGACAAGATGATAGCCTTCTCTCAAGATCATTTTTCATGCAATATGCGGCTTTATCCAATTACATTTATTTATGCTCTTTAGAAATATGGTTTGAAACGGAATTGGTCTTGAGAATGGGACATGTGGAACGATTAGAGTTCTTACCGCATTCATTCTATTCATAACTAAAGTAAATAGAGGTCATTGCTTAGCTACCTTGAGGCTGTTAGTAATGATTAGCAAGCCATTCTCCTGCTTTTCAATTTGAAAATGAGGGTATTTATAGCTGGAATATAGTTTATTATAATAATCTGACAGAAGTAAACCTATTAGAGTAACAAAAATAATCAGATGCTATGTTGAGCAAATGCATTTGAACATATGTTATAATAACTTTCATTTTAGAAAAATGCACCTCTCTAAATTAATCTGGCTTTTGTACAGAAAGGTCATTGTGCAACTATTATTTTGTATTAGCACTGATTTAAATGGAATAATTTGAGGAGCTCCTGAAACGCATTGATCTGATTGTAGGATTCTCTCGACAAGTTGAAGTTGACTTAGGGAAGGAAGAAAATTAGTTGAATTGATAATTAATTAATTAGTGTCATAGGACACTGAAGCAGTAATGCCAATGACTGGTTTTACTTTACACTTTGGCTTTCAGAGAATCTCTCGCGTTTTAGTTTTTATTATTCCTTTTTGATATTTTTTTTTACCATTGTTGAGGAATTTGCATTAAATATTTGTCTAGGCACATGAAGGACACTGCTGCAATATCATCTCAGCTGTTACCTGTCCCTTTGTAAACAAGGCAAAATCTTCATGTAGAAAATGTGTAGGAAGGCACTGCAGATGCCGGTTTGAAGAAGGGTCTCGACCTGAAACATCACCCATTCCTTCTCTCCAGAGATGCTGCTTGTCCCGCTGAGTTACTCCAGCTTTGTGTGTCTACCTTTATGCAGATAGTTGTCTTGTCAACGTATTCAGGTAGGCAGATGTTCGAAGATTCCATTGTTCAGCTGGCAATAGTCACTCATTTGCCTGATGTGAGCCCTTGGACTCTGGCGCTGTAAGGCAGCAACTCCATCACAGCGCCACTGTGCCACCCTCGAACGAGACTATGGCATGATCCGAGCTTTGCCACCATTTTCCCCTTGTTCAGACATTCCGACTAGTTCCTGCACTCTGTCTTGTAGAATTGGTGTAATTTCTGTATTTAGTTTAGATTAGTTTAGAGATACAGCGCGGAAACAGGCCCTTCGGCCCACCGGGTTCCGCGCCGACCAGCGATCCCCGCACATTAACACTATTCTACACACACAAAGGACAATTTTACACATACACCAAGCCAATTAACGTACAAAACCTGTACGTCTTTGGAGTGTGGGAGGAAATCTCGGAGAAAACCCATTGCAGGTTACGGGGAGAATGTACAAACTCCGTACAGATAGCACCAGTAGTCGAGATCAAACCCGGGTCTCTGGCGCTGCAAGCACAGTAAGGCAGAACTCTACCGCTGCACCACAACACGGTTTAAAATGCAAATATTAGCAGACTCTTTGGCTGCAGAGCAGGTGGGCCTTCACTGGGTGAAGACATTTCATCTCGCCTCTGTTATGAATGGCTGACCTCTCATTTTGAGACTCCACCTCTGAATCTGAACATTTTAGCCAGGGGAAACATCTACCCTGTCAATTCCTCTAAGTGTTTACCATATTTCATTGAAGTTATCTCACTGCAGTCAAAATCCAAAGGAATTTTACATCATCTGCTTAATCTTGCCCCACGTGTGAATTTAACCCCTCTACCCTTCCTTAAGGTGGAAGATCTTAAATTTCATCACAATTTATTCCATTTGCCATGTCCTTGCCTATTCAATTTGCCCACCTCTGACTCCTCGGTGTCTCCCTACATCCACTTTGTGAGCAATACTGTGACCCAGCTTTGTATCAGCAGCTCATTTGGTTATACAAGATAGACAAAAATGCTGGAGAAACTCAGCGGGTGAGGCAGCATCTATGGAGCGAAGGAAATAGGCGATGTTTTGGGTCGAGACCCTTCTTCAGACTGAAGAATTTGTATCATACAATGATACAACATCATTGCATAATGATGTTGTACAAGGCATCATTCCCCTCGTCCATATCATTAATACAGATTGTAAACAGCCGGGGTCCCAGCACTGAACCCGACAGTGGCCGACTAATTGTCGTCTCCTAATCCAAAAAATGAGCTGTCGTTTCCTTCTCTGTTTTTTGTCAGAAAACCAACACAATCTATGCCAATCTGTGCCATAAGCTTGTTTTAATGATGTTCAAATGCACAACATTTACTAACTATTTGCTCGTTAGAACAGCAATCAAAATGTACCAGGTTTGTCAGAAATCATTTCCCTTACTTAAGTTCATGCAAAATCATGATTACTTTTCTCAATGTCCGACAATTACTTCCTGAATAAAATATTCTTGTATTTTCTTCTCCAACTTCTGACATCAAGCTAACTGGCCTGTAGTTCGCTATTTTCTCTCATCCCTTTCTAAAACCGTATTTACTGCCCTCTACACTGTGGTAATCATTCCAGTATCTGTTGGCATTTTGGACGGTGAGAATGTGTGAATCTGCTATTTTCAGAGCCACCTCTTTCGGTGCCATTGAGTTGTACGTAGATCATCAGGTCCTTTACCAGGTCTTTTTTGTATATATTTCTTTTCTACTGATGCTCATTACTTTCAGCTTCTTTAGGGCCTGTCCCACTTGGCAAATTTTTTCGGTGACTGCCGGCGTCATATCAGTGTCGCCAAAAGATTTTGAACATTTCAAAATGCAGCAGCGACAAAAAAAATGTTGCGACACTTGAAACAACATCGCGCGTCATACATCATCACGCCGCCTCACCGCCGCGTTACGCAACATCACGCTGCAATTTTTTTGGTGAGCGGATACGCCAGTCATTGACGCCGGAAGCCGCTGAAAAAAATCGCCAAATGTGACAGGCCCTTTACTCACTCTGGATCTTCTATCCCCATTAGAAATTAGGTGCAGGAGTAGGCCATTCGGCCCTTCGAGCCTGCACCGCCATTCAATATGATCATGGCTGATCATCCAACTCAGTATCCCGTACCTGCCTTCTCTCCATACCCCCTGATCCCCTTAGCCACAAGGGCCACATCTAACTCCCTCTTAAATATAGCCAATGAACTGGCCTCAACTACCCCCTGTGGCAGAGAGTTCCAGAGATTCACCACTCTCTGTGTGAAAAAAGTTCTTCTCATCTCGGTTTTAAAGGATTTCCCCCTTATCCTTAAGCTGTGACCCCTTGTCCTGGACTTCCCCAACATCGGGAACAATCTTCCTGCATCTAGCCTGTCCAACCCCTTAAGAATTTTGTAAGTTTCTATAAGATCCCCTCTCAATCTCCTAAATTCTAGAGAGTATAAACCAAGTCTATCCAGTCTTTCTTCATAAGACAGTCCTGACATCTCAGGAATCATTATCCCTTGATGCACACACAGTTACGATACTTGTTTAATTACTTTCACGTATAATTTTTCTTATCTCAGACTGTGAGAGATCCTCGATAACTTGAGGGAAAAAAACAAAGTGCTGGAGTAACTCAGCGGGTCTGTGGAAGGAAAGGACGGACAACGTTTTGGGTCGGGATATTTCTTTGGAGTTCCCACCTGAATCATGTACTATCTTTCTGCTGACTGGATAGCACGCAACAAAAACTTTTCACTCTACCACGGTGCATGTGACAATAAACTAGACTAGAACCTACAAAACTGGAAATGAAGCAACCTTGATCTTCAGGATCTGTCGACGAATTGTTGTGTATACTTATAATCAACAATGTAATGACTTAGATCCAGTCATTGAAAGATGCTGCAGGTGAGCATTGAGGGATTTTTAAGAGCATTAAGGGATTTTTTTAAAGTGTCTCTGGATAGAAGGAATGGGTGACCTTTCTGGTCGAGACCCTTCTTCAGACCTTCTTCAGTTTGGACACGCTAGAGGCAGGAACCATGTTCCCGATGTTGGGGGAGTCCAGAACCAGGGGCCACAGTTTAAGAATAAGGAGTAAGCCATTTAGAACGGAGACGAGGAAACATTTTTCCTCACAGAGAGTGGTGAGTCTGTGGAATTCTCTGCCTCAGAGGGCGGTGGAGGCAGGTTCTCTGGATGCTTTCAAGAGAGAGCTAGATAGGGCTCTTACAAAATAGCGGTCAGGGGATATGGGTAGAAGGCAGGAACGGGGAACTGATTGGGGATGATCAGCCATGATCACATTGAATGGCGGTGCTGGCTCAAAGGGCCAAATGGCCTACTCGTGCACCGATTGTCTATTGTCTATTGACCCGAAATGTTACCCTTTCCTTCTCTCCAGAGATGCTGCCTGTCCCGCTGAGTTACTCCAGCATTTTGTGTCTATCTTCGGTTTCAACCAGCATCTGCAGTTCCTTCCTACAAAAAAAGTGTTTGCTGTGCGTTGACAACTTCCATGAAGGGTTGTTTATTTTGTAAAGGCGTCTTTTGGCATTTGTGCCTATAGGTCTGTCAAGTGGATTTAATAACATTTGTGGTCTTTCTGCTAATTCCTTTCCAGCAGCAAGAGTGTAAATCCTTGGACTGCTTAACCTCTGACAAAATATGCTAATCCATTAGTTGTAAGAGCAAGGCTGTTGGGATAAAGGAACTGCTTTTATCCATTTAGGTGCCAGGAGCTGTGTCATTGATGTCAATTTACAAAATCTTCAAATTGAAACAGACTAATACAAAAGCAGCTGCTTCGACTAACTCAGCAAAGATTGTGGGTCGCATCTGGGACTCTATGGTCCTTGTGTTCATTGCAGCAGGTATTTTGCTTTCACACCAGTCCACTCCAAGTAAATGAATGAATACATTTATGAATGAATGAATAAGTTTATTGGCCAAGTATTCACATACAAGGAACTTGCCTTGATGCTCCGCCCACAAGTGACAACATGACATACAGTGACAGTTAGGAATGACACATAAAACATGAAATGAAATGTTTCTTGACTCAGCTTACATCGCAGAATAACATTTGAACAATGTTCAAGAAGGAACTGCAGATGCTGGAAAATCGAAGGTAGACAAAAGTGCTAGAGAAACTCAGCGGGTGCGGCAGCATCTATGGAGAGAACAGTGTTTTATGCCGTGTTATTTCCTAATACCTTTTTGAAACTGAATCTCGTGAACTAACTTGCAATCCAAGTGCTAAACAAGTTGAAAAGAGACACTCCACTGGGTAAAAAAAACTTGATTCAGAATGGTGAGTGTACAACGGTTGGCAGCAAGAGAATAGCAAAGCAATTGAAAAACGGGATTTCATTTGGTCATTATGTTTGGAGAATGTCTTTGGGCTAAATGAAGATGCAGCACTCCCTAATTTAAAACATGCACATGTTGAAAGGAGGTTTCCTTTCTTGGTGCAGTGTTTGTTTGCCAGGCATTTCAGTCATCTATTTAGTTAATACTAAGGTAACCACATTTTTTTGGTCACAGTATGTGCAGGTATTGCACTGCTTCATAGAGTGATGTCTATGCAGTTGTGGGTTGTGAGGGCAAGTACTGTACATTCACAGTCTCTAGCAAAACGGGAGCAAAAAGAGCTATCGTTTCTTGATATCACGTGGAGTGAATTGAATTGGCTGGAGACGGGCTTCTGTGATGCGGTGGGGGGGTCACAGGAGGAGGCCGAGATGGATCATTTCTCTGGCGCATCTTGCTGAATGCTTCAGACATTAGCACCTCATGCTTGGGTCCCTACCATCGTTGATGTTGAGCTCCCCACTGTTAGCCGTTCAGTTGTCCACCACCACATGGAAGGATGGTCAAGTGAGTCTGAAAGGAAGGAAGGACAGGCAGGGCCAGGTTAATGAACGCAGCGGGGCTGATGGGCCATAAAGTATTTTTTTAGGCGCAAGGAGAACTGATGGGAAGAGCCACTGTCTGAAAAAAGCTCAGAGAATTGCTAAGGACAAACTGCACCCCCTCCACATACACCTGGATCTCCTGCCATCAGGCAAGAGATATCGCAGCATCAAAGCCCGGACTACAAGACTGCTAAACAGCTTCCTACCACAGGCTGTGAGGCTGCTAAACAGTCACTCTGTACTCACAGTCACTTGATTCTGCGGCTGGCACGGACACTTTAATAACTGGCACTGGCCACTCAAATCAGCTGCCCCGGACATTTTTATGATTGGTTTATTGTAATTTAACATTGTGTTTTACCTGCTTTTAAATATTTATACTGTTCCATCAGGGACTGGATTGTTTTTAGTGTTATTATGTGTGAAATGTTTTAAATTTCATGTGCGATGCTCCGCTATTCACTGGGAAACGTCTTTTCATTTTGCACTGTACAACTGTTGCTTGCAAGATGACAATAAAGGTTGATTGATTGATTGGGAAAGGCCGATGAGCTCAGAAGCTGGATTTGTGCATGGAACTACAATGTTGTGGGTATTGACGGAGACTTGGTTGTGAAAACGGCCGGATTGGAAGCTCAACAATGTTCCAGGGCTTTGATGTTTCACACTCGACTGTGAATGTAAACAGAGGTGCGGGAGAGTTTCACTAGTGATCGGGGGGAATTACGCAGCTGCACTTAGAATGCTGGAGTAACTCAGCGGGTCAGGCAGCGTCTCTGAAGGAAAAGGGTGGTTGACATTTTGGGTCGGGACCCTTCCCCTGAAGGGGCTGTCCCACTGCGGCGACCAAATCCGCGAATTCAGAAGAGTGTCTTCGACCTTCAAGCTCGAGGGCACTCACCTGGAAAACCTCGAGCTGGATCGACTGTCAGCGATGAAACCGTGAGCTGGATTGACACACACACACACACACACACACACACACACACACACACACACACACACACACACACACACACACACACACACACACACACACACACACACACACACACACACACACACACACACGTACACACACACACACACACACACACACACGCACGCACACACGCACACACACACACACACACACTGCAACGGCGGGGGCCAGGGAAAGCGGGGGAGCGCTGTCCAAAAATCACACCCGCGATGAAGAGGAAGGTAAAAGACGGCTGCACAGTGTACAGTAAGTCCTTTAGAGAGCGTGGGGGGGGGGGGGAGTCATTTAAAATGCCCAGTCAGCGAAGCGATTGCCTACGGCTGCCGTCGACTGCCTGTAACTGCATAGCGACCCCATTCCACTGCACCACGAGTTTAAAACAACCATGCTGACCAATGTTTACTCGCAGAAAAATGTTCAACTTGCTGAAAATTTTTCCGCGACCTAGCTGAGGCCGCGTGTATTCGGGAACTTCCCTCGAGCAAGAAGGAGAGTTCCAGTGACCTCGTGGGACCTCCTAGGACCACGTGTCGACCATGCTGCGAGTTTGAGTCGAGGGCAAACTCTTCTAAACTCGCAGATTAGGTCGCCGCAGTGGGACAGACGATTGATCTGGGGGAGATAATCAAGTAAGGCCATATGGCTAGAGCTCAGGAATAAGAAATGTGCAATTACTCTGATGGAGCTATACTTTTGGTCCCACACTAACCAGTGGGAGATCAAGGAACAGATATATAGGCAAATTATGGAAAGATGTGAAAGCATCAGGTATGTCATGCTCGGTGACTCCCTTATGGGCCTGTCCCACTTACGTGACTTTTTCGGCCACTGCCGGCACCCGTCATAGGTCGTTGCAGGTCGCCGAAAATGTTCAACGTTGAAAATTCAGCGGCGACCAGAAAGACGCTACGACTCTTTGGGCGACTGAGGAGACGACTCACGACCATACAGGTGACAGACACCCTGGCGACATGTTGCGGGGTGAAGCCTGTATGATCGTGAGTAGTCCGCAAAGACCTTGTTCTGGTCACTGCTAGATTTTCAACATGTTGAAAATTTTCGCTGACCTGCTGTGACTATGACAGGTGCCGGCAGTCCCCAAAAAAATCGCGTAAGTGGGACAGGCCCTTTAGTGCTTGAGGCATAGATGGAACAGAATTTCTAAGTTGCATTCATGGGGGGTTCCTTGAAACTATATGTCAATAGCTCAACCAGAGAAGGGCCCATCCCAGAATTTCTATTGGGAAATGGGCCTAGCCAAATGATTGGAGTTTGAGTAGGAAAGCATTTTGTTAAGAGTGATCATAATTCTATGGGTTTTCAGATGGATTTGGATAAGGTTAAGATGAGGTCTCAGGGGAATTTACTCAATTGGAAGAGGCTATCGACAACAGTAATTGAGGGGAGGCTGGAGAGAATAGATTGTGAGTGGCTTTTCATTTGGTAAATCATCATCTGGCATGTGCCAGTCATCTTATGGCCAAGCTGGTCAGAATTCGGGACCAAATCCTGTGAGGAAGAACAAAAACAATGGCAAGGTCCAGGAACTTTGGATGAAGATGGATGGTGCAAATTTAGTCCAAGAGATATAGGCAGCTGAAATAAGACAGGGTCCCTGAAGGAAGCAAAAAATAACGCCATCAAAGCTAAAAGGGGCCACAAAATAAAGATAAAGATAAGAGAATGCCAGGGGATTTTTATTTGTACATAAAAGAACAAGAGTGTAACTGGGGAGAGGGTAGGATCTCTAAAGGACAAAGGAAATAGGGAGGAATTTATGCCTGGAGCTAGAAGAAGTAGGTGAGATACAAAATGAGTACTTTGTAATGGTAGGTAGACAAAAAAAATGCTGGAGAAACTCAGCGGGTGAGGCAGCGTCTGTGGAGCGAAGGAATAGATGACGTTTCGGGTCGAGACCCTTCTTCTGAAAGACAAGGAGGATACTGAGATCAGGAAGGTGTGTGCTGAGGTCCAAGGGCGTGTTGATATCAAGTATTTGATGTCACCGGCAGCCACGGTGGCGCAGCGGTAGAGTTGCTGCCTTACAGTGCTTGCAGCGCCGGAAACCCGGGATCGATCCCGACTACGGGTGCTGTCTGTACAGAGTCTGAGTCTTTCCAAGAGGAATGACAAACTAATGGCACTTTACAAGAATTAGGGAAGGCCAATGCAGTGAGGTGATGGTCATGAAGATCATTTTTTTTTTTAGGGCGGCATGGTGGCACAGCAGTAGAGTTGCTGCCTTACAGCGCCAGACACTCGATACTGTCTGTATCAGTTTGTACGTTCTCCCCGTGACCACGTGGGTTTTCTCCGAGATTTTCGGCTTCCTCCCACACTCCAAAGACGTGCAGGTTTGTAGGTTAATTGGCTTGGTATAAGTGTAAATTGTCCCTGGTGTGTGTAGGATAGTGTTAGTGTGCGGGGATCAGTGCGGACTTGGTGGGCCAAAGGTGGGCCTCTGTATCTCTAAACTAAACTAAAGTATCTGTAGCTTGCCTTTGTGACATAGGTTATGTACTTAAGTCACGCATGATAAACCTTGGCTTTTACTTTGGTGTTGTGTGAAGGATATACTGCACTCCCAGAGGCTTTGCCTTTCAGATGTGGAATAAATTGATATTCTGCCTGAGCCATCAATAGACTCCATATACTTTTTCAAAGATAAGTAGGGGATTTATGCCCAGTGTAGTGGTTGATATTTCGGATAAACTTAAGGTTGTGTTACTGCTTTAGAGGTGGCTCAATGAAGATCTAAAAGTTGATGTCTTTGCAAAACTTGCGCGGTGGGCTCGAAATTAATTATTTTATTTAAAATAATTAATAACTTATCCCAATCTGTGTCAAATATTTCGTAATGATGTGTAGGAAAGAACTGCATATGCTAGTTTGAATCGAAGATACACACAAAAAGCTGGAGCCACTCAGCGAGTCAGGCAACATCCTTCTGAACCTTCTGAATTTTGTAGTCGGCAGGGCAGTACTCTGCATATCGTCAACTTGGACAATTTAACATTTTATCAAGCCAATTAAACAAACCAATTTACCTACACACCTGTACGTCTTTGGAGTGTGGGAGGAAACCAAAGTTCTCAGAGAAAACCCACGCAGATCACGGGGAGAACGTACAAACTCCGTACAGACAGCACCCGTAGTCGGGATCGAACCTGGGTCTTTGGCACCGCCTTTTGCTGTAAGGCAGCAATTCTACCGCTGTGCCACCGCGACTGCCCATCTCTGGAGAAAAGGAGTGGGTGACGTTTCGGGTCGAGACCCTTCTTCAGACTGAGAGTCAGGGGAAAGGAAAACGAGAGATGTAGAAGGTGAAAGAGAGAGATATAGAAAAAAATGAAGGAAAGATATGCAAAAGGTCGTAGAGCCAGGCAAAAGGTGTTTAATATCTTCGATGTAAACCGGCATCTGCAGTTCCTTCCTCCACATTTTGTCTGCTCCACACCGTAATCTCCTGAAGGTTTGCCTACTTTGAAAAAGTTCTCCTCTCTCCGATGAGAATCCTGCAACACCCCTTCTCTTTGCTCCCCCCCCCACCCCCCACCGTGATTCCTCCTGTTCTTCGACTCTTTGCACATCTTTCATTCATTCTTTCTATATTTCTAAATGGTCTATGGGTAGCTGCCCTTCAGTCGTGGTTACATGTGCTGGAAATCAAACGAGATATTTAAACAGAACTATGGACTTGGGCCAAAATAACAATCAGCACTTGCTGTAAATCTACGGCATTAAGGTCCTGCCCCACTTTCCCGAGTTATTCACGAATTGTCCTGAGTTATTCACGAATTCCTCCGAGTTTTCAAACTCGCAGAATGTTCGTAACGAGTCCATAGTAGGCCGTAGGAGTCTGTGGATATATTGTAGCAGCTCGTTAAGCCAGCCGTAGGTACTCGGGGGCTATTTTTTTACTCGTGGACATTTTTCATCATGCTGGAAAAAACGTCCCGACTTACCTGATGTCCCGGGTACCTACGGCTGGCATAAGGGGCCGCTATGATATATCCACGGACTCCTACGGCCTCCTACAGACTCGTTACGAACATTCTGCGAGATTGAAAACTTAGGACATTTCGTGAATAACTCAGGAAAGTGGGACAGGCCCTTTACTTGTGAGAACAGTCAGCAAACGTGCAGGGCACAGTTTTGAGCATCTGCAAATGTCATGCACAGCAAGTGCAGATTGTTATTCTGGTCCCCTTGTCCTTAATTCTGCTCAAAATATTTTCACCTTTATGGACGTCAACACACCATGTCAAAATGTTTATATTTTACATGTTGTCAGCCAGCCTTTGGACTTTGGAAGCTGAATGTATCAAAGATTATTGCAGTGTGTAGTAAGGAACTGCAGATGCTGGTTTAAACCGAAGGTGGACACAAAATGCTGGAGCAACTCTGCGGGACAGACAGCATCTCTGAAGAGAAGGAATAGGTGACGTTTCGGGTTGAGACCCTTCTTCGGACTCTGTCGAACTCTCCTCAGAGAGAGAAGGAGAACTTCTTCAAAGTCGGCGTACTTTGAGGAGATTTTACAGCAGATGAAATGTGTGGGAAGGAACTGCAGATGCCGGTTTACATCGAAGATAGAACACCTGAAACATCACCCATTCCTTCTCTCCAGAGATGCTGCCTGTCCTGCTGAGTTACTCCAGCATTTTGGGTCTATCTTCAATGTAAACTAACATCTGCAGTTCCTACATATACAAAATTTACTGTGGGGTGGATATGCTACTAAATGTGTTCCAGTTCTACCATTTGCTGATTATGTTGTGAAAATGCCAAACTGACTGCAGCTACTATTATGAGTACAATAGAGATGTAATTCCAATTGGTTCTGGTTTGTGATCAATTTGACCAGTTGCCCAAATGATTAATATAATGGGATAATCATCACATCGGGATCCCGCTGTTATTGTGGTTTAGCTATTTAGAGCACTGATTACTACTGATTGGCAATGCATTTAGCATAGCAAATTGGGATTGTCAACGCAATCAAAAACATTAGCCAATGTTAATGGTTCAATTGATATTTAAATTACTAATCTTAAAAAGAGCGAATAAGCAATTCATTAATGAGCTGTTTAAAATGTCCATTAGAACCGAATGTCTACAAAAATGTGCTGCTAGGTGGAAAAACAGGTTGGGAGATGGCTGAACAATTTCCAGCATGTATTTATTCATTCATTGCAAGATTGCGAGCAATTCTGGGCACCATATCTGAGTAAAGATGTGCTGGTAGTGGAGAGGGTCCAGAGGAGGTTTACAAGAATGAACCCAGGAATGAATGGGTAAAACATATGATGAGCGTTTGATGGCACTGGGTCTGTACTTGCTAAAGTTTAGAAGAATAAGGGGGGGACCTCATTGAAACGTACTGAATAGTGAAAGGCTTGGATAGAGTGAATGTGGAGAGGATGTTTCCATGAGTTGGAGAGTCTAGGACTAGAGTAGCCTCAGAATTAAAGGACGTTCCTTTAGGAATGAGACGAGGAGGACTTTCTGTAGTCAGAGGGTGGTGAATCTGTGGAATTCTTTGCCACAAAAGGCTGTGGAGGCCAAGTCAATGGATACTTTTTAAGGCAGAGATAGATAGATTCTTGATTAGTACAGGTATCAGGGGTTATGTGAGGGCAGCAAAATGGAGTGAGGAGGAAGAGATAGATCAGCCATGATTGAATGGCATGTTAGACATGATGGGCCGAATGGCCTAAATTTTCTCCTATCACTTATGATCTTATGAAAGGAGTTCAATATTAACTTGCATTGAAGATAGACACAAAAAAGCTGGAGTAACTCAGCGGGTCAGACAGCATCTTTGGAGGAAAGCAATAGGTGATGTTTCAGGTCGAGACCCTTCTTTGGAGCCTGAGCCTAACTCAGCGGGTCAGGCAGCATCTCTGGAGAAAAGGAATCTAAAGAACGGTGTGAGTTACTCCATCTTTTTGTGTCTATCTGCAAATAGACATAGATAGATGTGCAGGCAACCAGTGGGTGCAACGTCGAGGTGGAGCAGTTATAAACAGGAGATAATATGGGGGACAAAAGCCTTCAGTATTACATTCAATCACAGTTGCCAACCTAAATCCATGATATTGCTACACAGATATTAGATCGTACATTTATGGAAAATAAACACTCCGATTAGGAGCACCATCAGGATAAAAGAATGCAGGACTGATAAAATGCAAATCCCTGTTTGCATAGAATCAATTATTTGCTACGCCCAGTTTTGTGAATGGAACAGAATTTTTAGTGCTGCGATCTGACATTTTCATGAACCACCTGCATGCAATGAAGGCACACTAACTTGAAATCAGCCTCCCTCACAAAATTATGATTGCATTAAAGCGAACACAAGCAGATATGTTGAGAACAAGTCAGAATTTTCCTAATATCATCTGACAACTCTGAGATTCATCATTTGCAATAAATCACGATGTTTGTTTCTTAAACACACTGTTTGGTGGCTTTTAAAAATAATTGCCTGTGCATTGAAAGTGAATGCTGCCCCGTTTCCTTGGCAACGATCGCTATCAGGTGCAGTCAATGGGAATGTGAGCTGCAAGACACTCGCATGTCTACATGCTTCATTTGTCTTTCGTTCAATCGAGAAACAGACTGGTTACAAAAATGGTGAGGCAGTGAGAGTGGGAAAATACCAATAGTGTTTTGTAAAGCTGACAACATCTTTCAACATTTGCATGCATCCCAGTATGTTGGGGAGGAGGCACTCATCCCCTCAAGGGAAGCATATTCAATACATGTACATTTTTTTGATGAATCTAGTAAGCATGCGATACAACACACCTCTTTCAGCAAGGGCACTGCAGAAGGTAAAGTATCCATATATTATACAGGCCCAGATGCCGTAGTGCCTGGGGAGGTTATACACACAAGACTGGAAGGACAGTTGTACAACGTCAGAGACATCACAAAATAAAAGAATCCCTTTTGCTTTTACTTGTTTTTACTGCCAGCAAAGATGAGCATGACCCTTTGCTGGCACTCGAAGCTTTCATCTTAGTTTCTGTAAATCTCTTTAGACTGCCAAAGATCCTGCCATCCATAACCATCTCTTTAACAGCATTCTTTGCAACATAGAAACATAGAAAATAGGTGCAGGAGCAGGCCATTCGGCCCTTTGAGCCAGCGCCGCCATCCAATATGATCATGGCTCATCATCTAGAATCAGTACCCCGTTCCTGCTTTCTCCCCATATCCCAATAGACTCCATTAGCCTAAGATCTACAGTAACTCACTTATGAAAACACCCAGTCAATTGGCGTCCACTGCCTTCTGTGGCAGAGTATTCCACAGATTCACAACTCTCTGGGTGAAAAAGTTTTTCCTCATCTCAGTCCTAAATGGCCAAACCCCTTAAACTGTGACCCCTGGTTCTGGACTCCCCCAACATCGGAATTTTTTTTCCAGCACCTAGCCTGTCCAATCCCTTAAGAATTTTATATGTTTCCATAAAATGCCCTCTCATCCTTCTAAATTACAGTGAATCTAAGCCCAGTCAAACCATTATTTTATCATATGTCAGTCCCTCCATCCTAGGAATTAACCTACGCTGCACTCCCTCAATAGCAAGAATGCCCTTCCTCAAATTAGGAGACCAAAACTGCACACAATACTCCAGGCGTGGTCCCACCAGGGCCCTGTACAACTGCAGTAGGACCTCAATGCTCCAATACTCAAATCCCCTCTTGAGAAAGAAATAGTCAAATTTATTTCTTTGTTGAACTAAATTAAGTTGCAATAAAAAGCTCTTGAACAATTGGTTGGGAAGAAAGCCAAACTGTAAGAAAGACGACTGCGCCTCCTTTTCAAGAGCTGTGAAAGGGGTGGGTGAAGAAGAGAAGGTTGTACTGGAGTCTAGCAACACAGCAAGACCAGGTCCAATCTGAGTGCATTAAATGACAGAGGGACAATGAGCAATAGGCAGCCATTTTATTTTTGCAGGTTTGTAACATAGTCTCAATGCTAAACAACTCTGATCAATGTATAATGCTGGAAGTATAGTTGTTACCCACAGGCAAAGTCACTCAGAATATTTCCTCCTGCTTTGGATCAGTGCAAGTTAATGTGTAGGAAGGAACAGCAGATGCTGGTTTAAACCGAAGATAGACACAAAAAGCTGGAGTAACTCAGTAGGTCAGACAGCATCTCGGGGGAAAAGGAATAGGTGACGTTTCAGGTCGAAACCCTTCTTCAGACTGAGAGTTTACCTGTATCTATCTACCAATTCCAACCTAGTTGGATAACTTTTAAAAAGTCATCATTTTGTAACAGGATGATTCCTATCAACTAGTGAAAGGAACAGATTTGTTCAAAGCAAATTTATTCAGTACGCAAGTGTTTTATTGCCACAAACATTTGTCTCCAAGCCTCCTCGTATCTTAGAAATTAGTTTTCCGAATTTCATGTTTTTCCTTTTGGTATTAATAGTTCTACTAAACAAGGAGTAGCATCTACGAAATGGGGTGTGCAAATTCAACGGAAATTGGACGTGAAATTTTAATGACACAATAAAGCCAATTTTGGCTTGAAGGGCAAGGTCATAAATAATTAACTACTAACATGTCAAGACTTTGCACTGGCACAAACAAAAGTCATAAGTGATAAGAGCAGCTTTTGACCATTCGGCTCATCAAGTCTACTCCGCCATTCAATCATGGTCGATCTATCTCTTCTCCTAACCCCAATCTCCTGCCTTCTCCCCATAACCTCTGACACCCGTACTAATCAAATATCTATCTATCTCTGCCTTAAAAATATCCACTGACTTTGCCTCCACAGCCTTCTGTGACAAAGAATTCCACAGATTCACCACCCTCTGACTAGAGAAATTTCTCCTCATTTCCTTACTAAAAGAAAGTCCTTTAATTCTGAGGCTGTGACCTCTTTCCCACTAGTGGAAACATCTTCTCCACATCCAACTTAACTTGCCTTACAGCATCGGAGTGAGATGAAGGCTTTTTAGCCTTACTCTGCTGAACATACATCTGTGATGCAGGCAAGGGAAGGATGTGGGAGTGAAGAATTGTCTGTAGGGATGTTTCTGCTATAGCAAGTCTAATTCTTCCTGAGATAGATACAAACAGCTGGAAGAACTCAGCTGGTCAAACAACATCTCTGGAGAAAAGGAATAGGTGTCGAGATCCTGCATCAGGATTTGAAACCATCATCATCTGTCAGCAACATGTGCCGATTTTTTTAACCTGGAGAAAACTGATTTTGTTTTGTTATGAAATGCTTTAGGGAGTCGGGTGGGGGTGGGAGGAAGGGTTAGGGTAGTGGTAAAACAAGTTGCTCCATAACTCCGGCACAAGCTTTTATTAGTCCGAAGAAGGGTCTCGGCCCCGAACCAACACCCATTGAGTCTAAAGAAGGGTCTCGACCTCAAACGTCACCCATTCCTTTTCTCCAGAGATGCTGCCTGTCCTGCTGAGTTACTCCAGCTTTTCGTATCTAATATTATTTCATTCTGGACACACAACCATTTGTTTTAGCTGGTGAAGTCTTATTATTATTATTTATTTGTCATAATTTTACTGTGTCTAGATAAGACAAGATCCACGGAAAACCTTTACGTTAGTCTAGCTCGACTGATTGTCTGGTTTTTGGAGACTGGTTCTTATTAATGTTTTTTTTTCGAGAGATTTATAATGTCGGTGTTATTGTCTCATCAGGAAAACCCTGTTTCCACACAGTCTGCGA